>NC_056739.1:906373532-906456032 GCF_019279795.1 Protopterus annectens
AAAACTGGGATCATACCATAGAAAATTCGTGGGGGCCAATGCATGACATAAAACATTTAGGAGCTGCCTCTGTCCATTAGTAGTACATGGGGCATATTCTGCATGTTCTCTATATATGTTGTCTCTTACATTTTTGGTCTCTTGAAGAAGCCCTATGCAATTGCAAAACAACATACTACAGTAGCAGACATACAAGAGAAGCTGCACCTATTTTTAGTTACAGGATCTGCTGCTAGTCATCAGTGCTTAATATAAGAATAGGAATCTTTAAGTAGTCCACATCATGTTGATATGTTCGCAAAAAGCTTGGCAGATGGAACTGTGTTGGACATTTCATCAGCAGAAAATTGCTTGAAAGACTACTGTCTCAAATCCTAGCCTCAGATAATTAGGTTTTTGTGTATTTTTTCAAGAGTTTTGATGCCATTTGTTAATGATGGATATTTGAGTCAGTTGTGAAAATGGAAGATATGAAATTTACTTGAAAGATAGGGATGTAAGAACCAGTAGCACATGTAACTCGTTTTAGTCTTTTGTGTTAAATTTGTGATTTTTTTTTTGTCTTTTGTGAATTCTTTCAAAGTAAAACTATATTCAAGAAACATATTTGGTATGTTGAAATTTGCCTGTCAAATAAATAGTGAGAAGATTTAGCTCATAAAATGCACACTTTGTTCATCTCCATAGTTTTTGTAGTTTTATTTTACATTGTTTCTGCACTGGGAAGAGAAAGAAAAAAAGCATCACTGTTTTGTAGTCTTATTCTGATAATTTCCCATTTTCATTCTGTTTTCTAGAAATTTATTAAGGCAAGTATGTATGTGCACACAAAAGCTGAAAGCAATCACATATTGCATTTTGCTCACTTTTTGCAAGAGTCACACTTTTAAAATAAAATTTATTTGGTCATCTGAATTTTGAAACAGATTTGCTACTACTCAGCACTGTGATTAGGCTGAACAATTTCTCAGTATCCTTTGTTAGTTGATGGTGTAAAATATGAGAATTATTGAATACTTTCAAACTTATTACTTCATATCACAGTTGTCTGACAGAAGAATGTTTTTTACTGATATACATAAGGTTACATAAAAGTTTGTTTTTCCTGATGTCCTTGCACAAAGCAACTGTAAGGGTAGTGAGGTACCAAAATGAAACGTTTTTGGTGAAGGCTGATACATCTTCTCTTTTTTTGCTCACCTTGCCCCCACAGCTTGCTGATCTTCAGTGCTGTCCTGGTCTATTTGGTCCATTAGTTCCACATTACTAGGACAAAGGTCAACCAGGACTGAATCCTTCAGGGGTGGTTCATGTTCTTCTAGTTTGCCCTGATTAAGGAAGGGTGCATGCACTGGGCTGGCTGTGAATGCTGCTTCTCTAATTTCCACAGGGGGCATTTCCCTCTTGCAGAATGTCACTGCATCGAAGCAGAGGAGGTGATTTAACTGGTCTCCACTGGGGAAATTACACCTACCCAGTGTGCCCCCAAGTGCATGTAACCCTTGCAGTAAAGGTAAACAAGCCATGCCTCTTCACTCTCCCTCCTCACAATCAGATTTCCATCCCTGTGTGCCACAGAGCCAGCAGAATGAGGTGTCTTCAGTGTTTATTTACATGTTTATCTTCAGTGCAATGGACTTTCATACACCTCACTGAATGCAGTCTGGATAAGACTCTGTTTTATCAAATTTAGCTTGTCAGTGTTGAACTTCCTAATAAATCTTTTCCTTGAGAATCACTGCTGATGAGGTTTCTAAGCTTGCTCTGACAGCAGAAATTCATGCGTTTTCACAAATTTCCTTTTTCTTTTTGCTGATGCAGCTATGGAGTAGGGTATATAAAAGTTTGAAGGTATGGGTTCAGGGGGACTTGCCTCTGCAAAAAAATATGTACATTTAAGTTTTTGATAGGTTGAATCCTGTACCAGTTGTGATTCATGAGTTGGTTCTTCACCAGGCTGCAACATTATGTCTCTTACTGAAATTGGAGGTGTTGAATCTCAGCAGGGGCAGGCATTTTTATGATTTTTGAGGTTAAGGAACCCCTGTTAAGGACTAGCATAGGATTTGAGGTAGTTTTTACTGGATGGAGACCAGTTGCAGTTTCTGTTGTAAAATTCTACACTTAGATCCTTGGAGGCTACAGCTTTATATGAACAATATCCTTAATTTTATTATGTAACTAGTTTATCCTTGTTTCTTGATGCTGTGGTTCATTTAGGTGGCAAAACCATTTCTGACTTCCTGTGCTGAGGAATATTTCATACTCATTTCTTTTTTCAAAGCAGTTTAGTCATATTTGGTTTGCTTTCTTTACCCAAATTCTGTAAGTTTTGGAGATGTATAACTTGTGCCTCATATTAAGCCATTGTTCGAAATGAACTGCCCATGACGGTTGTCATGATTGCTTATCACTTGCATACACAACTTCAGAAGGTAGATTGCTTTCCTCTAAACATTCTGTACAAAGAACCACTGTTGCTTTGGTTGGACTACAGGTTACAGATAGAAGGTCCTAATATTCTTTCCCCAAACTTTAAAATGGGGTGACTGAATGAAGTGTACATTAAATATTGTGTATGTACATGTGTATTGTGACCCTCCATCACTGGCCCAGTAATCAAGGAGCCTCAATCCTCACCACTGGCAACAGTGGGGGATGTACACACTGGGAGGACGACAAGTACATACACAGTAAAGTGCAATTTCCTTTAAGAGCACACAGAGACCCCAGTCAGCCTGGGGCTGGTTTCTCCCTCTTTCTGCAGATCCCATATAAGATTCCCCTCTGGCACAGCTATAGACTTGAGATCTCAGCTGAGTGGCAAAGCCAAGACCTCCAGCACATTCTCTGTCCAAACAGTGCTTTGTGTCCCTGTGCAAGTAGAGATTTGATTTATATACAAACATGCACACACACCTGGGAAAGGCTGGCACAGGTTTATTAGCTATGCCCCATTTAGCCCAGACTATAAGGTAGTTATTACTGCCACCAGCCAACTCTTTATCAGCTACTTTAAGGCCCTTAACAAAGGGTGTTCAATCTTACTGTGTAATGTTACCATTAATCCAAATGGTAGTTTGACCAAGAACAAGGCCCACAGTGTCACCAAATAAATATGCAAGTACTCCGAGAACTTAAATATGTCTCACATCTGTCAGCCACAAATAAAGGTTTAAATATATATAATAAGAAGTAAAAGAACAAAAAAATACTCTGTAAATAATCTCAGTTACATCACTAGTAGAGCTAATGTAATCATATTTCAGCAGTAATCCATTACTTCAATCTTTCACTTTCATTTTCAGGTTTTCTGAGTCTTAGCTAGTCACCTGAAGTAGCCCGAGCTAATAGACATGGCGCCTTACTGATTCTGCCTTGTGCAGAAAGCACGAAGTAGTGTAATAAGGTGAGAGCTTCTTAATCTGAGTGAGGAATAGACGTAGTGCTAGGCTGCTTTTAGAACGGCCAGGAAAATTAAGTAAGACAATTTTTTGTTTTTACCTCTTTAGTTGTACCTCAGAAGGTCATGGAACTCCACACATTTTGCTAATGTTAATGATATCAATGTATAGCAGAAATAAAAAATTAAAAGAAAAAAAAAAAAAAAAAAAAAAACTTTTTTTTTGGAATTGGGGGCTGCAGCCAAGCATCCATGAGCAAATTACAGTTCTGCAAACAGTAAACTGATGAGGCAATAAAATTGTCTGGTTCCGAGAAAAGAAATAAATGTAAATAACTCAAAACAAATCTCTTTCTATGGAGATCAGTGAAGGAAACATTAAATCTTTCTCTTGTAATATTTAGATCTTGTAGCTATGTTTTCCATAGTCCTCATTTTTTTTACTACCGCTCAGTGTAGTTATAGAGCACCTGGATTTTTTACTTATAATAGTGAATTTGTGATTTAGGTGACAGGATGTACATCTAATGAAAGTTTTTACATAGGGAAGACCAGCAGAAAACTTAGACAAGGATTTAAGGACATAATTGTGCAATAAAATGTAAGAACATGGAAAATGCTTTTTATAAGAGTTCCATAACCTGTGGGGCATTTAAGGTTTGTATTTAGTTGTTCTTGGATCATGTGAATAGTAAGTATGAAGAGGTTTATCAAGTTGCTGATTGGGATTATAGGGGGTGGTTAGTCAGATCAAATTAGGAGCAGATAGGGCTCCAGGTCTGAATGGAGCCATAAATTATTAATCAATATTAAAAATAAAAAAGAATAATTGATAAAAATTGATAACAACTGATGTTCATCATTCTCACTGCTGCAGTAGCCTTTAGCCTGCATGGGTTGTGTCCTGCCCTTGACACAACAACCGACCAGCTTCCACAAGTTCTGGTTCCCTTCCACAACTTCATTCTGACCGTTGATTGACCACTGTGTACAGGAAAATTGGCAGTCAGTGTGAAGCTTTCTTCAGTACCTTCTTGCTACCATTTGTTTCTGGCAGATTAGTCTCTTGTGGGGAACATTTCCACACAGAGTTATTGTCCTTTAAAAAAATGTATTTCTTAAAGTAGGACTTTAAGTGGTATTTCGCCTTTTAAGAAACCCAGTATTCTTTTGAATATTGGAAGTTTCCAATCAGAGATGGCTGTTTTAGCACTAATTAATTTGGGAGCTATTTTTATCTGAAAATGTACTGCTTGTGTAAACTATGAATTGTTTTTTTTTCCACAAAGTTTAGAGTTAAGATTTTGAATGGGCAGGGATTATTATTAGATTTGTCATTGCTTGAGTGTACTTTGTTACAATCTACCTGCCATTTTATTTCTATCACTCTGCTTTTAATTTTAAATGGTTTGTGATAGGATTTTAGTGTGCTGCTTATACATTACTGTGTTAGGAGACTAAGTATTTGAGTGTGTGCTGCTTGTGTCGCTTTTTGACAACTTACCTTCTGACCAACCTCTTCGAGCAAAGCATGGATACTTACTTTGTTCCTGCTGTTCTGTCTCCCGTTGTAGTTAGAAAGAAGAAAAACAACTTACTGAAGAGTCCTTTCCGGGACCATGAGCTTATTCAATGCCTCAGCTGATAGTGGGTGAATCTGTAGTGGCCATTTGTCTTTCTTAGGCCACTCACTTACCTCTTTGGCTTCCGCTGGTGTAGTCCTTTCAGGCACCTTGGATTGGAGGTCAGCAATGTCCTCATCTGCTATTCAAGTGTCTGGCCCTGGCATGGGAAAACCATCTTCTCTGGGTTGGGGAGACACTCTAGGAAATGTTGCTTGGGGTACCCAGAGAAAGAGACCTCTAGATGGGGCAGAAGGGCCTTCCCCAAGTCATCCTTCATCCAAAGTTATTCCTGCAAAGAAAAAAACAAAAAGTAAATATTATTCATCTGAAGACATAGTGCCTGTTAGAAAAGATGATTTTCTTACCTTTAGCCCAGCAATTTTTACAGACTGTTAATCCTCATGCTCAGAAATCCTTGTCTTTGAATAATATCAGCAGAGAAATTCTTGAGGAAATGTGTCAGAAGATTCTGATAAAGAGACATGGCTTCTTCCTTGTAGAGTCCCAAGACCAATTATCCGATTCAGTGGAAACTCAGTACTGATAACAGTAAAGACCTTGGAAGAATTGTCCTTTTCTCAGACAATTGCCAAGGTGAATGAGCGACTTGTGCAGGAAAAGGTGAATGTTCCCCCTGAACTGAGGAGGTATTATGATGTGTCACAAGTAAGTATCCCTCATTCCACTCCCATGCCTCTTATTTTACCAGTCTTGAGGGTTGTATTTAATGCTGCTTGTAGTAATTATGGCTGGCAGTCTTCAGTTTCCAAAAATGCAGATAGACTTTACAAAGTTTCTGAAACCAACAAACATTTGATGTTCTTCGTGTTTCACTGTTGCAGTCATAACTGTAGGGTGATCCTGCCGGCAGGCAGCCCAAGGTCGGCCAGAATCCCAAAGTCTGGGTCCGGCATCGGCTGTACCAGCAAGCACCCTGACGTCAGAACGCAGAGGTATAAAGCTGACAGCCGACGCCATCTTCTCCAGTCTTTTTTGCCGTGCGGTAGAAAACAGCTCGCAAGTCGTTGGTTGGCGTTTTCAGACAACGTGCTTTGATTGTCGTTGGTCCAAAGTTTTCTACTTCTCTTCTCAAGCTAAGTACCCCGTTGGGGAAACTTTTTTCTTGCTCCTCCGATGTCAGAAAAAGTTAATAATTGTATATCGTGTGGAAAACAAATACCTCATAAAGATTTCCACTCTTACTGTCTACCTTGCTTAGGCCCTGACCACGATGTTTCTTGCTGTCGGTTCTGTGCCAGGTTTAATTCTCGCACTATCAAACGTAGGTACGATTGGGCCTTGAATTACTTCGGTAGACGATTCAATTATAGGATGTCGTCGGATACCTTACTGACAACCGGAATTCAAAAGAAACGCAAAGACAAGGATAGGCCTTCGAGGTCCAAACATGATATTTTGCAGCCGGAGCCAGCTTCGGGTTCGGCGGTCATCAGTGAGGCGCTTTTGCAGCTCCTGTCGTCCACCACTTCGGAACCGATGGCCGACACGGACTTCCATGGGGAGCCTTCTAGGCCTAGTATTTTAGCTGCTGCAGGACCTTCGGACGTCGCTCCTTCAGATGGGTCTGGAACCGCTGTGCAGGTACCGGCTTCTGAGGGGGTTTTCAGGCCTTCTAATATCACTATTTCTTCAAAGACAAAAGCAAAGTCAAAGACTCCTGTTAAACCAAGGGTTTCTTCACAAGCTTCCTCGGATACAGCTCCCAAGTCCCAGAAGCAATTACTTTGGATGGCTGAAGATTTACTTACAATGATTAGGGGTTCTCACCCTCCTCCAGAAAAAAGGCCTAGACAGGATATTCCTTATGATTCATCTGATCAGGCTTCTGTGTCTTCTGTCTCTTCCTCTGACCAGGATTATTCTTTTCCTCCTTATGAGGATTCTGATGCAGAGGACTCTATTCCCTCTGCTTCTCCCCCTGAAGATTTCTCTTTTGGGGAAACCTTACATGAGATGAGGGAGCATTTTCATTGGGAAGGTCAGGATTACTCTGCTTCCAAGAAGATGCTTAGGGAATTTCTCCTTCTCCCTCAACACAGACCTTTGGCTATTCCTCCTGTACTTGATATTGTGGATGATGCTTTTTCTGAACCTAACTTAAATCCTGATTCCTTGCCGCCTACTCCTTCTAAGCCTGATAGATTTTACAGAGTCCCTGACTCCCATCAATTCTTATTTAAGAACCCTTCTGCTTATCCTGAAACTATTTCTCAGGGTTCTAGGGCTGCTAAGGCTGCTTCATCTAAAAATCCTATTCCCTCTGAAAAGGATTCTCGTGCCTTGGACAGTTGGGGCAAAAAGGTTTACACTTCTGCTACCCTTTCTATTAGAGCTTTAAATTGCCAGTTTCACATGTTCAAGTATCAGCAATTTCTTTTGTCTGTTCTAAAGCAAAAGCTCTCTACCTTTCCTGCATGTGCAGAGGACAAGGAATTACAGGATGTATTGCATGCAACTGAACAAGTTAGCAAACATAGTTTACATTGTGGTTTTGATGCCTTAGAAGCTTCTTGTAGGGCCGCAGCCTCTGGTACTGTTATCAGGAGACATGCTTGGCTTCGTGAGCAGAATTTACCAGAAAAGGTTAAGGCTAAACTGTTAGATGCCCCTGTTCAGCATGATGTTTTATTTGGATCCAAGGCTGAGGAGGTTATTAAAAAGATGGAAGAAAAAGCAAAATCTATGCAGACTGTTAAAGATTTTTTACATGTTCAGCCTCCTAGATTTTCTAGAAATTGGCCCTCCAAAAATTGGTCCTTTCCCACGTCTGTCAGGCCTCAAAGGGGAAGATATAGACCCTCCAGAGGTCGGGGACAGGCTCAGGCCTCTTACAGGTCCAGACAATGGACTGCTTCTTCACCTAGAAGGGGAGAAGACAGACCTCAATCACAAAAGAAGCAGACCCAATGACTCTCTCCGTTGGGCTACAGGTCCTCCTTGCCTGGAAGCCCCTCTCAGAGGAAAACTTTCTCTCTTCTACCAAAATTGGACTCATATTACCCAGGACAAATGGGTTTTAGACGTGATTTTAAGAGGCTACAAATTCCACTTTCATACTCTGCCAAGGTCTTCGGGTTGGCCGGATCTGCTAAAACATCAATGGTCAGAGGCCTTGAATCAAGTGGGCCTTATTGGCCATGAAAGCCATAGAACCTGTTCCACTTCCAGAGATGGGAAAAGGTTTTACTCCAGACTATTTCTGGTCCCAAGGAAACAAAACTCATGGAGACCTATCCTGGACCTCTCAGTGTTAAATACCTTTCTGGAGATTCCAAAATTCAAGATGCTTACTCTGCAACAACTTCTTCCCATGCTCTCCCAGGATGCTTGGATGGTGACATTGGACTTGAAGGAAGCCTATTTACACATTCCCATCAGACAGGAATGCAGAAAATATCTCAGATTCAAGGCAGGTTCGAGACACTTTCAATTCTCTGTACTGCCCTTTGGCTTATCTACTGTGCCCAGAGTCTTTACCAAGTGTCTGGCTCCAGTAGTAGCTTATTGCAGACTCCAAGGAATTCAAATTTACCCCTACCTGGACGACTGCCTTATTCAGGCAGACAGCAAGGATCTTTTACTTCAACATCTGCAGTTTGTTCAGCGTCTTCTCCTACTACTGGGATTTTCAGTGAACACAAAAAAGTCACATTTGATCCCCTCTCAACAAATGATCTTTTTGGGAGCTCTTCTAAACACGAGCTTACAAAGGGCCTTCCTTACTCCAGAAAAACAAGTACAGCTGGCATCAATTTTCAAGACCTTGGCTACTTTAACTCAGCTCACTGCAAGGAAATTCCTGCAGGCTTTGGGCTACATGGCTTCTTGCATCCTGTTGATTCCAAATGCAAGGCTTCATATGAGAAAACTTCAATGGTACCTAAAGAGTGTATGGTCTCAGCATTACCACAGCCTGGAAACAATGATACCTCTGATTCCCTGCCTCCAAAAGAGTTCCTTTGGTGGTCCAGGGCTTGTGCTTTAAACGAAGGGAATCCCTTTCGTCTACCTCATCCTGCTCAGATCATAACCACAGACGCCTCGGATTATGCTTGGGGAGCTCATTACCTAAACCATTGCCAGCAGGGCTATTGGACAAAGTAGCATCTTCCTGGCACATCAACTTGAAGGAAATGTTGGCAGTCCAAAATGCTCTTCTAGCCTTCCAGAATCTTTTGCAACCAGGACATCTTCTGATTCAAGACAGACAATACCACAGTCATGTGGTATATAAACAAGCAGGAGGCTCTTACTCATACCCCTTTGCAGACTAGCCATGAGTTTATGGGACACAGCTCTAAATCTGAATCTGCATCTTCAAGCTCAATTCATTCCAGGAAAACAGAATCTCTTAGCAGACAGCCTAAGCAGAAACCTTTTGGATCCTCACGAATGGATGCTAGACCCCAACTTATTCAGCAGGATTACGACAGTTTGGGGTTGCCCTCGGATAGATCTGTTTGCATCCCATCTCAATCATCAGCTGCCTCTCTTTTGCACCAGGTCCTTCCACAAAACAGCTTGGAAAGTGGATGCCCTGTCTTTCAGCTGGAGGAATCTTTCGGGATACGCCTTCCCTCCTCTTCCTCTTCTGCCTCGGGTGTTACTGAAAATAAAACAGGACAAACCCAAGATTATCATTTTGATAACTCCAAATTGGCCTCGGCAGTTTTGGTATCCAACTTTAAGACACCTGTTCTTGGAACCTCCATGGTTTCTGCCTCTGTTTCCTTCTCTTCTGTCCCAGCATCAGGGTCAGATGCTACACTCTCAAATCAAGACTCTTTGCCTGGCAGCTTGGCTCTACAAGGGCCTTTGATTCCTTCTGCTTTTCCCAAACAAGTTTTGGATGTTCTCTTAGAAGCTAGGCCTAGCACTAGAAAATCTTATGCTTCTAAATGGAAAAGATTTTGTATTTGGATGCGGGATCAAGGTTCTGATCCTCTTTTACCTGACATTTCTTCCATCTTACTTTACCTCTCTGACCTTTTGCTTAAAGGCCTCTCCTTTTCTTCCATTAAAATCCATGCTTCTGCAATCTCGGCTCATTACAACACTGATCCCCCCATCTTCTATCACCAGCTGGTGAGACAATTCTTGAGAGGGGCTAAGAATTTAAGACCTCCTAGAACTCCTCCTGTTCCTGCTTGGGATCTTAATTATGTTTTGGAAAAACTTACTTTACCTCCTTTTGAGCCTGCTGCTGCTTCGGATATCAAGTTCTTATCCTGGAAGACAGCTATTTTATTAGCTTTGACTTCTGCCAGAAGGGTGTCATGAGTTGCAAGCTCTCATGGCTGTGGAACCATACCTTATTTTCCACCAAGACAGAGTTGCCTTGAGGACCAATCCTACATTTATGCCTAAGGTGATTTCTAAAGTGGCTTTAAATCAGACTATTCACCTTCCTACTTTCTTTCCTAATCCTCAAAACAAAGGGGAAAGGATTTTGCATTCATTGGACGTACACAGACAACTACGGTTTTACCTGGACAGAACTAAAGATTTCAGAAAATCTGATCAGTTGCTTATCTCTTATGCCTCAAGTTCTCTAGGCAAGGCTATCTCTAAGCAAACTGTTTCCAAATGGATTGCCCATGGGATAAGGTTTTGTTACTCTCACTTTGGGAAGCAGATTCCAGGTACTGTTAGAAGTCATTCTACTAGAGCAGCTGCCACTTCAGCAGCTTTTCTTAGAGGAGTTCCTACCAAGGACATTTTGGAAGCTGCCACTTGGAGTTCAGTGCATACTTTTTCTAAGCACTATAATCTCCCTTTGTATTCTAGGTCTAGGGCAGGTTTTGCCTCTGCTGTCTTGCAGGGCCTTCTGGCTGCCCCTTCTTCTGCTTAACCTCCTCCCTCTTCACAGCTTTGGGATTCCACCCTACAGTTATGACTGCAACATTGAAACACGAAGAACATAGTACAGTTGTGTACACCTACCATAAATGTAGATGTTCGAGTGTCTTCACTGTTGCAGTCGGTGTTTCCCTCCCACCAATCCCCTCTTATCTTCCTCTTCTTTTGTGGTGTATTTGTGTTTCCTTTTTGGACACCTTTTGGTTATTTTGGGGGACTTCTGACAATCTGGGGCAAGAAAGACTGGAGAAGATGGCGTCGGCTGTCAGCTTTATACCTCTGCGTTCTGACGTCAGGGTGCTTGCTGGTACAGCCGACGCCGGACCCAGACTTTGGGATTCTGGCCGACCTCGGGCTGCCTGCCAGCAGGATCACCCTACAGTTATGACTGCACCAGTAAAGACACTCGAACATCTACATTTATGGTAGGTGTACACAACTGTACTTTCTCCACCTTATGTCCTATCCTGCAGGTATTTCTAAATCTCTGCTTTCTGGAAATACACTATTGGTTTCCACCAATCCTTCCCCTATGGACAAAGAAGGAAAGATACTGGATGGATTTAGTAAGATAATATGTTCTTTTTCGACTTTGGTGTGCAGAAGTCTTAACTATTGGGCACATATGTGGATGTTTAATGTACTTTGTGGAGACAGTTTGAGAGAATATTTGGCTACACTTCCTTCTGAGTGAATACCATTGTTTCTAATCATCCCAAGTATTAAAACATGCCTTAAAGAGTATGTATGATTAGGCAAATACTGTTCTAGGGCTACTGCTGCAGTATTGAGGATATTTGCCTGGGTATGTAATCAAATGTTTGCTGATGAGCTTTAGATAAGGAGGTTTTTGTTTGGCCCGTCTGCTATTCAGATCCTCATAGGTTCGTAGGTTCATAGGTAGGTACTTGGCTATCGACCCAAGGGCCTATGTAAGCCTAGCTAGCAAGGTACCATAGCTTACGCCACCCAAGAAAGTTATTTCCTGTGCCACTGTCCAGCAGAGACACAGAAGTGATCCCCGGGGTGTATTTCCAATTTCCCATCCACTCATCAAGATTTTTCTTGAAGAGTGCTAATGAAGAACTTTGCTTGACATAGATGGGTAGCTTGTTCCAGAGTATATGGTATATAGTATATGGTTCATTGGCATTTACTAGGTTGATGACCACAAGGGTCTTTTTAAGCATAGCCATGTATCCCAAATCTCTGACAAGTTCTAGAATCTTTGATAAGTGTAAGCAGGGGCTTGGGAGATGAAGCATTTACAAGCAGCGTCCTTGGAGATGAACCATTTACAGGTTGTGTCTGTCCATTAGAGATATAGGTGCCAAACAAGGGATGAACTTCCTGTTGCCCATCAAGATGTCCAAATTGCACTTGAAGTGGTTTAGGGAGAAACTCTACTTCACATGGATGGGGAAACCTGTCCAACATACCTGTCTGTCCAGCAGATCCTGTTTATATCATAGGCAAGGTTTAAGGCTGTAGACTGGGTAATTCTGGTGGTGTTTGTTTTGTGGATATGCAGAAGTCCATCAGAGAGGGGTCTGACAGTGTCCTGTATGCCAGGCACAGCTCTCCCATCAACAGTCTGCAGGAGACAGAATACAGGGATAGGGCTTTGAGGCTGTCTGCATGGGACATTTTACTTACTCCCTGTATTCTTTTAGTGAGGGACCTCTGTAGACATTCCAATTGTTGGATAAGCCTGGTTTGGTAAAGGGGGCATTGTACTCAGTGATAGGTCTGATGAATTGTGAATACAGTGGAACAGTGACTCCCTTGGACCTAGATGCCATACCTTTGTTAATTTGCACAACATAGAATGATTTCCTCACTACTGTGTTCACATGATGGTCAAAGGCTAGCTTACTGTGTACATGTGTCCCTAATTCCCTGACTACTGGGTCAACTTTAAGGGGTGTGTTGTCAATATGTTAGTTACTAGGGGTGGATGACTTGCCGAAGGATACTATTATGCATTTCTTTGCATTTAGTTTTAGTTTATGGATCAGTCATCAGTTGTTTGTCTGTGTCAGCCCTTCCTTGAGAACATTTGTGTCAATGTGGGATTCATTGACAGCTCCTAATTTGCAGTCATCTGCAGATTTAGTCAGCCAGAAATCATTGACACTGGCCTTGACTTCAGAGAAGTAAATACCAAAAAGGAGCAGTCCAAGGACCAATCCTTGAGGGACTCCACTTGTGAATGGCCTGTTTGTAGAAGTAGACTCACCAGTTCTAATTTCCTGGATCTTGTCTGTGAGCCATTTGGCTATCTATTGGGTGATATATGGGTTTGTACCTAACCTCTTGATATTTATCAACAATGCCTGAGTGGGGTATTTTGTCAAATGCCTTGGCCAGGTCAAGGTAGGCAGTGTGAACCATTTTGCCCTCATCCATTGCTTTGGTGACTTCCTCAAAGAAGTCCACCAGGTTGAGTAGGCATAACCTGCCCTTGATGAAAACAAACTGGGTTGGGTCCATAGTCATGAGGTTTACTATCTCATTATTAATCATTTCCATGATAATTCTTTCCATGGCTTTGCATGTAAGACTAGTGAGACTTATGGGTCTGTAGATGGCCCACCTTTGTGCAGAGGAATGACTGTTGCTGTTCTGCATGCATGAGGCATGAAGGCTGTTCAAAGGCTACAGTTAAATAGCAATTCCAGAGGGCCTGATAGGTCATGTTTCATGCTATTTAGAAGGCATCCTGGGATATTGTCTGAGCCCATTGATGCAGTGTTCTTGGCCTTAGTGGCTGCATTAAGGATATGTTCCCTAGTGATTGCAGGGGGTGTTATATTTTATGGTATTTCCTGAGGGAAGGTTGAGAGGGAGAAGGGTAAAGTTGGAGCTGATTGTATCGACCAGTAGGTTTGCTGTATCTTCTGGCTCAGTATACGTGGCTCTATGTACAATGAGGTCTGCACAAATAGCGAAAGAATGCCTTGTGGTTGTCCTTGGCCTGGGAGGACAAATCTACCTCAAGTATAGATCTGGTAAACTTTATTTTTCTTCTGAGTTGTTTATTTAGAGAAGCTTGAAACCCTGCACCCCTGCCCCAGGAAGCAGGTCATTAACAAATCAGAGCTTTAGTTCTCTGTGCTAACTTCTACAGACCATAAATTGAATGACAGGGGGAAGTTAATATAGAAAGCTTCCAAAATATTTCTATTTTTTTATAAGAGTTCCATAACCTGTGGGGCATTTAAGGTTTGTATTTAGTTGTTCTTGGATCATGTGAATAGTAAGTATGAAGAGGTTTATCAAGTTGCTGATTGGGATTATAGGGGGTGGTTAGTCAGATCAAATTAGGAGCAGATAGGGCTCCAGGTCTGAATGGAGCCATAAATTATTAATCAATATTAAAAATAAAAAAGAATAATTGATAAAAATTGATAACAACTGATGTTCATCATTCTCACTGCTGCAGTAGCCTTTAGCCTGCATGGGTTGTGTCCTGCCCTTGACACAACAACCGACCAGCTTCCACAAGTTCTGGTTCCTTCCACAACTTCATTCTGACCGTTGATTGACCACTGTGTACAGGAAAATTGGCAGTCAGTGTGAAGCTTTCTTCAGTACCTTCTTGCTACCATTTGTTTCTGGCAGATTAGTCTCTTGTGGGGAACATTTCCACACAGAGTTATTGTCCTTTAAAAAAATGTATTTCTTAAATTAGGACTTTAAGTGGTATTTACTTTTAAGAAACCCAGTATTCTTTTGAATATTGGAAGTTTCCAATCAGAGATGGCTGTTTTAGCACTAATTAATTTGGGAGCTATTTTTATCTGAAAATGTACTGCTTGTGTAAACTATGAATTGTTTTTTTTCCACAAAGTTTAGAGTTAAGATTTTGAATGGGCAGGGATTATTATTAGATTTGTCATTGCTTGAGTGTACTTTGTTACAATCTACCTGCCATTTTATTTCTATCACTCTGCTTTTAATTTTAAATGGTTTGTGATAGGATTTTAGTGTGCTGCTTATACATTACTGTGTTAGGAGACTAAGTATTTGAGTGTGTGCTGCTTGTGTCGCTTTTTGACAACTTACCTTCTGACCAACCTCTTCGAGCAAAGCATGGATACTTACTTTGTTCCTGCTGTTCTGTCTCCCGTTGTAGTTAGAAAGAAGAAAAACAACTTACTGAAGAGTCCTTTCCGGGACCATGAGCTTATTCAATGCCTCAGCTGATAGTGGGTGAATCTGTAGTGGCCATTTGTCTTTCTTAGGCCACTCACTTACCTCTTTGGCTTCCGCTGGTGTAGTCCTTTCAGGCACCTTGGATTGGAGGTCAGCAATGTCCTCATCTGCTATTCAAGTGTCTGGCCCTGGCATGGGAAAACCATCTTCTCTGGGTTGGGGAGACACTCTAGGAAATGTTGCTTGGGGTACCCAGAGAAAGAGACCTCTAGATGGGGCAGAAGGGCCTTCCCCAAGTCATCCTTCATCCAAAGTTATTCCTGCAAAGAAAAAAACAAAAAAGTAAATATTATTCATCTGAAGACATAGTGCCTGTTAGAAAAGATGATTTTCTTACCTTTAGCCCAGCAATTTTTACAGACTGTTAATCCTCATGCTCAGAAATCCTTGTCTTTGAATAATATCAGCAGAGAAATTCTTGAGGAAATGTGTCAGAAGATTCTGATAAAGAGACATGGCTTCTTCCCTTGTAGAGTCCCAAGACCAATTATCCGATTCAGTGGAAACTCAGTACTGATAACAGTAAAGACCTTGGAAGAATTGTCCTTTTCTCAGACAATTGCCAAGGTGAATGAGCGACTTGTGCAGGAAAAGGTGAATGTTCCCCCTGAACTGAGGAGGTATTATGATGTGTCACAAGTAAGTATCCCTCATTCCACTCCCATGCCTCTTATTTTACCAGTCTTGAGGGTTGTATTTAATGCTGCTTGTAGTAATTATGGCTGGCAGTCTTCAGTTTCCAAAAATGCAGATAGACTTTACAAAGTTTCTGAAACCAACAAACATTTGATGTTCTTCGTGTTTCACTGTTGCAGTCATAACTGTAGGGTGATCTTGCCGGCAGGCAGCCCAAGGTCGGCCAGAATCCCAAAGTCTGGGTCCGGCGTCGGCTGTACCAGCAAGCACCCTGACGTCAGAACGCAGAGGTATAAAGCTGACAGCCGACGCCATCTTCTCCAGTCTTTTTTGCCGTCCGGTAGAAAACAGCTCGCAAGTCGTTGGTTGGCGTTTTCAGACAACGTGCTTTGATTGTCGTTGGTCCGAAGTTTTCTACTTCTCTTCTCAAGCTAAGTACCCCGTTGGGGAAACTTTTTTCTTGCTCCTCCGATGTCAGAAAAAGTTAATAATTGTATATCGTGTGGAAAACAAATACCTCATAAAGATTTCCACTCTTACTGTCTACCTTGCTTAGGCCCTGACCACGATGTTTCTTGCTGTCGGTTCTGTGCCAGGTTTAATTCTCACACTATCAAACGTAGGTACGATTGGGCCTTGAATTACTTCGGTAGACGATTCAATTATAGGATGTCGTCGGATACCTTACCGACAACCGGAATTCAAAAGAAACGCAAAGACAAGGATAGGCCTTCGAGGTCCAAACATGATATTTTGCAGCCGGAGCCAGCTTCGGGTTCGGCGGTCATCAGTGAGGCGCTTTTGCAGCTCCTGTCGTCCGCCACTTCGGAACCGATGGCCGACACGGACTTCCATGGGGAGCCTTCTAGGCCTAGTATTTTAGCTGCTGCAGGACCTTCGGACGTCGCTCCTTCAGATGGGTCTGGAACCGCTGTGCAGGTACCGGCTTCTGAGGGGGTTTTCAGGCCTTCTAATATCACTATTTCTTCAAAGACAAAAGCAAAGTCAAAGACTCCTGTTAAACCAAGGGTTTCTTCACAAGCTTCCTCGGATACAGCTCCCAAGTCCCAGAAGCAATTACTTCGGACGGCTGAAGATTTACTTACAATGATTAGGGGTTCTCACCCTCCTCCAGAAAAAAGGCCTAGACAGGATATTCCTTATGATTCATCTGATCAGGCTTCTGTGTCTTCTGTCTCTTCCTCTGACCAGGATTATTCTTTTCCTCCTTATGAGGATTCTGATGCAGAGGACTCTATTCCCTCTGCTTCTCCCCCTGAAGATTTCTCTTTTGGGGAAACCTTACATGAGATGAGGGAGCATTTTCATTGGGAAGGTCAGGATTACTCTGCTTCCAAGAAGATGCTTAGGGAATTTCTCCTTCTCCCTCAACACAGACCTTTGGCTATTCCTCCTGTACTTGATATTGTGGATGATGCTTTTTCTGAACCTAACTTAAATCCTGATTCCTTGCCGCCTGCTCCTTCTAAGCCTGATAGATTTTACAGAGTCCCTGACTCCCATCAATTCTTATTTAAGAACCCTTCTGCTGATCCTGAAACCATTTCTCAGGGTTCTAGGGCTGCTAAGGCTGCTTCATCTAAAAATCCTATTCCCTCTGAAAAGGATTCTCGTGCCTTGGACAGTTGGGGCAAAAAGGTTTACACTTCTGCTACCCTTTCTATTAGAGCTTTAAATTGCCAGTTTCACATGTTCAAGTATCAGCAATTTCTTTTGTCTGTTCTAAAGCAAAAGCTCTCTACCTTTCCTGCATGTGCAGAGGACAAGGAATTACAGGATGTATTGCATGCAACTGAACAAGTTAGCAAACATAGTTTACATTGTGGTTTTGATGCCTTAGAAGCTTCTTGTAGGGCCGCAGCCTCTGGTACTGTTATCAGGAGACATGCTTGGCTTCGTGAGCAGAATTTACCAGAAAAGGTTAAGGCTAAACTGTTAGATGCCCCTGTTCAGCATGATGTTTTATTTGGATCCAAGGCTGAGGAGGTTATTAAAAAGATGGAAGAAAAAGCAAAATCTATGCAGACTGTTAAAGATTTTTTACATGTTCAGCCTCCTAGATTTTCTAGAAATTGGCCCTCCAAAAATTGGTCCTTTCCCACGTCTGTCAGGCCTCAAAGGGGAAGATATAGACCCTCCAGAGGTCGGGGACAGGCTCAGGCCTCTTACAGGTCCAGACAATGGACTGCTTCTTCACCTAGAAGGGGAGAAGACAGACCTCAATCACAAAAGAAGCAGACCCAATGACTCTCTCCGTTGGGCTACAGGTCCTCCTTGCCTGGAAGCCCCTCTCAGAGGAAAACTTTCTCTCTTCTACCAAAATTGGACTCATATTACCCAGGACAAATGGGTTTTAGACGTGATTTTAAGAGGCTACAAATTCCACTTTCATACTCTGCCAAGGTCTTCGGGTTGGCCGGATCTGCTAAAACATCAATGGTCAGAGGCCTTGAATCAAGTGGACGCCTTATTGGCCATGAAAGCCATAGAACCTGTTCCACTTCCAGAGATGGGAAAAGGTTTTTACTCCAGACTATTTCTGGTCCCAAGGAAACAAAACTCATGGAGACCTATCCTGGACCTCTCAGTGTTAAATACCTTTCTGGAGATTCCAAAATTCAAGATGCTTACTCTGCAACAACTTCTTCCCATGCTCTCCCAGGATGCTTGGATGGTGACATTGGACTTGAAGGAAGCCTATTTACACATTCCCATCAGACAGGAATGCAGAAAATATCTCAGATTCAAGGCAGGTTCGAGACACTTTCAATTCTCTGTACTGCCCTTTGGCTTATCTACTGTGCCCAGAGTCTTTACCAAGTGTCTGGCTCCAGTAGTAGCTTATTGCAGACTCCAAGGAATTCAAATTTACCCCTACCTGGACGACTGCCTTATTCAGGCAGACAGCAAGGATCTTTTACTTCAACATCTGCAGTTTGTTCAGCGTCTTCTCCTACTACTGGGATTTTCAGTGAACACAAAAAAGTCACATTTGATCCCCTCTCAACAAATGATCTTTTTGGGAGCTCTTCTAAACACGAGCTTACAAAGGGCCTTCCTTACTCCAGAAAAACAAGTACAGCTGGCATCAATTTTCAAGACCTTGGCTACTTTAACTCAGCTCACTGCAAGGAAATTCCTGCAGGCTTTGGGCTACATGGCTTCTTGCATCCTGTTGATTCCAAATGCAAGGCTTCATATGAGAAAACTTCAATGGTACCTAAAGAGTGTATGGTCTCAGCATTACCACAGCCTGGAAACAATGATACCTCTGATTCCCTGCCTCCAAAAGGAGTTCCTTTGGTGGTCCAGGGCTTGTGCTTTAAACGAGGGGAATCCCTTTCGTCTACCTCATCCTGCTCAGATCATAACCACAGACGCCTTGGATTATGCTTGGGGAGCTCATTACCTAAACCATTGCCAGCAGGGCTATTGGACAAAGTAGCATCTTCCCTGGCACATCAACTTGAAGGAAATGTTGGCAGTCCAAAATGCTCTTCTAGCCTTCCAGAATCTTTTGCAACCAGGACATCTTCTGATTCGCACAGACAATACCACAGTCATGTGGTATATAAACAAGCAGGGAGGCTCTTACTCATACCCCCTTTGCAGACTAGCCATGAGTTTATGGGACACAGCTCTAAATCTGAATCTGCATCTTCAAGCTCAATTCATTCCAGGAAAACAGAATCTCTTAGCAGACAGCCTAAGCAGAAACCTTTTGGATCCTCACGAATGGATGCTAGACCCCAACTTATTCAGCAGGATTACGACAGTTTGGGGTTGCCCTCGGATAGATCTGTTTGCATCCCATCTCAATCATCAGCTGCCTCTCTTTTGCACCAGGTCCTTCCACAAAACAGCTTGGAAAGTGGATGCCCTGTCTTTCAGCTGGAGGAATCTTTCGGGATACGCCTTCCCTCCTCTTCCTCTTCTGCCTCGGGTGTTACTGAAAATAAAACAGGACAAACCCAAGATTATCATTTTGATAACTCCAAATTGGCCTCGGCAGTTTTGGTATCCAACTTTGACACCTGTTCTTGGAACCTCCATGGTTTCTGCCTCTGTTTCCTTCTCTTCTGTCCCAGCATCAGGGTCAGATGCTACACTCTCAAATCAAGACTCTTTGCCTGGCAGCTTGGCTCTACAAGGGCCTTTGATTCCTTCTGCTTTTCCCAAACAAGTTTTGGATGTTCTCTTAGAAGCTAGGCGCCCTAGCACTAGAAAATCTTATGCTTCTAAATGGAAAAGATTTTGTATTTGGATGCGGGATCAAGGTTCTGATCCTCTTTTACCTGACATTTCTTCCATCTTACTTTACCTCTCTGACCTTTTGCTTAAAGGCCTCTCCTTTTCTTCCATTAAAATCCATGCTTCTGCAATCTCGGCTCATTACAACACTGATCCCCCCATCTTCTATCACCAGCTGGTGAGACAATTCTTGAGAGGGGCTAAGAATTTAAGACCTCCTAGAACTCCTCCTGTTCCTGCTTGGGATCTTAATTATGTTTTGGAAAAACTTACTTTACCTCCTTTTGAGCCTGCTGCTGCTTCGATATCAAGTTCTTATCCTGGAAGACAGCTATTTTATTAGCTTTGACTTCTGCCAGAAGGGTGTCATGAGTTGCAAGCTCTCATGGCTGTGGAACCATACCTTATTTTCCACCAAGACAGAGTTGCCTTGAGGACCAATCCTACATTTATGCCTAAGGTGATTTCTAAAGTGGCTTTAAATCAGACTATTCACCTCCCTACTTTCTTTCCTAATCCTCAAAACAAAGGGGAAAGGATTTTGCATTCATTGGACGTACACAGACAACTACGGTTTTACCTGGACAGAACTAAAGATTTCAGAAAATCTGATCAGTTGCTTATCTCTTATGCCTCAAGTTCTCTAGGCAAGGCTATCTCTAAGCAAACTGTTTCCAAATGGATTGCCCATGGGATAAGGTTTTGTTACTCTCACTTTGGGAAGCAGATTCCAGGTACTGTTAGAAGTCATTCTACTAGAGCAGCTGCCACTTCAGCAGCTTTTCTTAGAGGAGTTCCTACCAAGGACATTTTGGAAGCTGCCACTTGGAGTTCAGTGCATACTTTTTCTAAGCACTATAATCTCCCTTTGTATTCTAGGTCTAGGGCAGGTTTTGCCTCTGCTGTCTTGCAGGGCCTTCTGGCTGCCCCTTCTTCTGCTTAACCTCCTCCCTCTTCACAGCTTTGGGATTCCACCCTACAGTTATGACTGCAACATTGAAACACGAAGAACATAGTACAGTTGTGTACACCTACCATAAATGTAGATGTTCGAGTGTCTTCACTGTTGCAGTCGGTGTTTCCCTCCCACCAATCCCCTCTTATCTTCCTCTTCTTTTGTGGTGTATTTGTGTTTCCTTTTTGGACACCTTTTGGTTATTTTGGGGGACTTCTGACAATCTGGGGCAAGAAAGACTGGAGAAGATGGCGTCGGCTGTCAGCTTTATACCTCTGCGTTCTGACGTCAGGGTGCTTGCTGGTACAGCCGACGCCGGACCCAGACTTTGGGATTCTGGCCGACCTCGGGCTGCCTGCCAGCAGGATCACCCTACAGTTATGACTGCACCAGTAAAGACACTCGAACATCTACATTTATGGTAGGTGTACACAACTGTACTTTCTCCACCTTATGTCCTATCCTGCAGGTATTTCTAAATCTCTGCTTTCTGGAAATACACTATTGGTTTCCACCAATCCTTCCCCTATGGACAAAGAAGGAAAGATACTGGATGGATTTAGTAAGATAATATGTTCTTTTTCGACTTTGGTGTGCAGAAGTCTTAACTATTGGGCACATATGTGGATGTTTAATGTACTTTGTGGAGACAGTTTGAGAGAATATTTGGCTACACTTCCTTCTGAGTGAATACCATTGTTTCTAATCATCCCAAGTATTAAAACATGCCTTAAAGAGTATGTATGATTAGGCAAATACTGTTCTAGGGCTACTGCTGCAGTATTGAGGATATTTGCCTGGGTATGTAATCAAATGTTTGCTGATGAGCTTTAGATAAGGAGGTTTTTGTTTGGCCCGTCTGCTATTCAGATCCTCATAGGTTCGTAGGTTCATAGGTAGGTACTTGGCTATCGACCCAAGGGCCTATGTAAGCCTAGCTAGCAAGGTACCATAGCTTACGCCACCCAAGAAAGTTATTTCCTGTGCCACTGTCCAGCAGAGACACAGAAGTGATCCCAGGGGTGTATTTCCAATTTCCCATCCACTCATCAAGATTTTTCTTGAAGAGTGCTAATGAAGAACTTTGCTTGACATAGATGGGTAGCTTGTTCCAGAGTATATGGTATATAGTATATGGTTCATTGGCATTTACTAGGTTGATGACCACAAGGGTCTTTTAAGCATAGCCATGTATCCCAAATCTCTGACAAGTTCTAGAATCTTTGATAAGTGTAAGCAGGGGCTTGGGAGATGAAGCATTTACAAGCAGCGTCCTTGGAGATGAACCATTTACAGGTTGTGTCTGTCCATTAGAGATATAGGTGCCAAACAAGGGATGAACTTCCTGTTGCCCATCAAGATGTCCAAATTGCACTTGAATTGGTTTAGGGAGAAACTCTACTTCACATGGATGGGGAAACCTGTCCAACATACCTGTCTGTCCAGCAGATCCTGTTTATATCATAGGCAAGGTTTAAGGCTGTAGACTGGGTAATTCTGGTGGTGTTTGTTTTGTGGATATGCAGAAGTCCATCAGAGAGGGGTCTGACAGTGTCCTGTATGCCAGGCACAGCTCTCCCATCAACAGTCTGTAGGAGACAGAATACAGGGATAGGGCTTTGAGGCTGTCTGCATGGGACATTTTACTTACTCCCTGTATTCTTTTAGTGAGGGACCTCTGTAGACATTCCAATTGTTGGATAAGCCTGGTTTGGTAAAGGGGGCATTGTACTCAGTGATAGGTCTGATGAATTGTGAATACAGTGGAACAGTGACTCCCTTGGACCTAGATGCCATACCTTTGTTAATTTGCACAACATAGAATGATTTCCTCACTACTGTGTTCACATGATGGTCAAAGGCTAGCTTACTGTGTACATGTGTCCCTAATTCCCTGACTACTGGGTCAACTTTAAGGGCTGTGTTGTCAATATGTTAGTTACTAGGGGTGGATGACTTGCCGAAGGATACTATTATGCATTTCTTTGCATTTAGTTTTAGTTTATGGATCAGTCATCAGTTGTTTGTCTGTGTCAGCCCTTCCTTGAGAACATTTGTGTCAATGTGGGATTCATTGACAGCTCCTAATTTGCAGTCATCTGCAGATTTAGTCAGCCAGAAATCATTGACACTGGCCTTGACTTCAGAGAAGTAAATACCAAAAAGGAGCAGTCCAAGGACCAATCCTTGAGGGACTCCACTTGTGAATGGCCTGTTTGTAGAAGTAGACTCACCAGTTCTAATTTCCTGGATCTTGTCTGTGAGCCATTTGGCTATCTATTGGGTGATATATGGGTTTGTACCTAACCTCTTGATATTTATCAACAATGCCTGAGTGGGGTATTTTGTCAAATGCCTTGGCCAGGTCAAGGTAGGCAGTGTGAACCATTTTGCCCTCATCCATTGCTTTGGTGACTTCCTCAAAGAAGTCCACCAGGTTGAGTAGGCATAACCTGCCCTTGATGAAAACAAACTGGGTTGGGTCCATAGTCATGAGGTTTACTATCTCATTATTAATCATTTCCATGATAATTCTTTCCATGGCTTTGCATGTAAGACCAGTGAGACTTATGGGTCTGTAGATGGCCCACCTTTGTGCAGAGGAATGACTGTTGCTGTTCTGCATGCATGAGGCATGAAGGCTGTTCAAAGGCTACAGTTAAATAGCAATTCCAGAGGGCCTGATAGGTCATGTTTCATGCTATTTAGAAGGCATCCTGGGATATTGTCTGAGCCCATTGATGCAGTGTTCTTGGCCTTAGTGGCTGCATTAAGGATATGTTCCCTAGTGATTGCAGGGGTGTTATATTTTATGGTATTTCCTGAGGGAAGGTTGAGAGGGAGAAGGGTAAAGTTGGAGCTGATTGTATCGACCAGTAGGTTTGCTGTATCTTCTGGCTCAGTATACGTGGCTCTATGTACAATGAGGTCTGCACAAATAGCGAAAGAATGCCTTGTGGTTGTCCTTGGCCTGGGAGGACAAATCTACCTCAAGTAAAGATCTGGTAAACTTTATTTTTCTTCTGAGTTGTTTATTTAGAGAAGCTTGAAACCCTGCACCCCTGCCCCAGGAAGCAGGTCATTAACAAATCAGAGCTTTAGTTCTCTGTGCTAACTTCTACAGACCATAAATTGAATGACAGGGGGAAGTTAATATAGAAAGCTTCCAAAATATTTCTAACCCCCCCCAATAAATCTCATACATCTTTTCTTTCTAAAAATGAACACGGTCCTTGCCTTCTCACTACAGATGGAAGAAAAAAGATATAACAAAAGGAGAATAACAAAAAACAAGAATGTTTTCCAAACAAGGGACCACATAATAGTTCAGAATGACTATGCCAACATTCTTTCCCCCATCAGCAGTTTTTCTGCTCCTGTCTCTCAACATCCGTCCCAGAAATTGCCTCTTTACATTCCCTTTGACAACAGATTGTTTCAGACTGTTAGGTGCTAAAAGTGATTCAGGACGGCTGCATTTGGAATAGGATACAAGTACCTTGTCTTAGGGCAGTCCCTCCCCATCTTCTGAACCAAACAGAGTTTCGTCCTCAGGTTCTTAAGCACTTACTCACCCTAGGAGTCATAGCACCAGTGCCTTTAGTTTGAAGGGGCAAAGGTTTCTATTCCATCATGTTTCTGGTGCCAAAGAAAAAGTCTTCTTGGAAGAAAGTTGTATATCTTTCCTTTCTAAATCAGTATGTGAAAGTACCAAAGTACAGGAAGTTGACCCTTTAGAATATTTTCTCTCTCATCCCCAAGGGGGTTTATGTTAACATTAGGTCTAAAGGATACAGATCATTACATTCCCATAGCCACAGACTTTGGGAAATGTCACAAATTATGTATTCCTGGGTCACATTATTAGTTCTCTGCATAACCCTTTGGGTTACTACAGTTCCCAGAGTATTTAGATACAGTCGTAGCTCTTTGCAGACTTAAGACATTCACACATTTCTTTAGACAGTTTACTTATTTTTTACAGTTTTTCCCCAGATATCAAAAGCCCTTGAAAGGTTTCTTCACGCCTGACCATAATGGGATTCCAGACGAAATTTCAGAAATCTTCATTGATCCTGTCACATAGGCTTGTCTTCCTGGATTTTCTTAGATGCCTCTCAGCAAACTTTTTTTTTGGACATGGGAGAAGGTAGATTTTTACCTGGAAACTTTCCCGAGCTTCTCTGTTCATTCTCAGACTACTGCAGTAGAGTTTCTCTGGGTCTTATGGTTCATGGTGTTGATGATTCTCAAGTTTCCTTTTGCCAGGTTACTCATGAGAAAAATTCAGTGTTTTGTAAAGAATGCATGGACCCAACATATTCAGCCTCTGGAATTTCAGATGCCAGTTATAGGCTTTGTCAAAAAGGAACTGCACTGATAGAGACAGCAAATGGTTCTAAATCAAGGTCTGTCTTTTTCTGCTCAGATTCCAAGTCATTGTATAACTACAGATGGATCAGAGTTTGCTTGCAGTTTCTATGGAGATAAAATGCACATAAATATCAAAGAGGTGTTGGTTCTAATTCATACCCTCAATTCTCTTCATCATCTGTGGTCCCCAGGATATCTATTGGTAATTTTAGACAACATCAATGTTGTGTAGTACATGAACAAAGAAGGGTATTTAAAGATCTTATCCTGTGTTGTAGTTGGATATGATGACTTGAGTGTTAGCTCTGCAACATTCCTTAACTCTCCAAGCATCTTACAAAACTTCAAAGAAAATAGCGGCAGACAAGCTGAGCAGAACCAGGACAAACCGTCATGACTGGAAATTGAATGAGGGGGTCTTCAGAAATTGATCTAGTTGTGAGGAATACTTCAGACAGATCTACCTGCCTTGTTTCAAACCAGACAACTAAACAAATTCTGTTCCAAGGTGTGTTGTAAGTACGCCTGGGAAACCCATTAATTTTCATTCCTGTTGTTGGGAATGTTCCTATGTGCCTTTCTACCCTTTCCACTGATATCCAGAATAATTCTGAAGATTCAGAACTTTCCAGAAAACATTGTAGTGAGTCCCTTTTGATCCAGGAAACACTGGTCCTACCTTCTTATTGGCTCATAGGTTCATTAGTAAGTACTAGGTTAGCTGTCCTTGTGGGACATTTTAAGTCTTGCCAATTTCCCTTTTTGTGTTTTAAAATATGTTCCCATTTAGTTATAGGTTGGTTTTACCCATCCCATGGTTGATAATTATATATTACCCCTAATGAAAACTATCTGGGATCATACCATAGATAATGTGAGGGGAACCATGAATGGGATAAAACATTTAGGCTCGCTACCTCTATCCATTAGTAGCACAAGGGGCCATCTTGGGGTAAATTTTCTTTTTCCAATCCATAGATCTAAACTGCTGTTGAAAATGGACAGGAATGAACTTTTTCTTTTGTGGATGGAGAGTCTGTTCCACAGTAGTGGTATCCTGTTTGAAATTTACTTTTCTCTCCCAACCATTCTGTTGATGTTGCAGAAGAGGTTTAGATCCTTAGCGCAAGTATTTGTGATGCCGTTCAACTTGTTGATGTGTAGTAAATCCATCAGCAATGGGTCTGAGGGTAGCTTGTATGCCTCACACAGGTCTCCACATAGCAGTCTGTAGGATACTGAGTATAGTGACAGAGCTTTGAATTAGTCCATGTAGCACATGTTATTTAGGCTTTGTATCTTTTTAGTAGGGAGTCTCTGTCGGTATTCCAGTTGTTGCATGTGTCTGGACAGATTCATGCCAAAGGAGGCATTATACTCAATGATTGTCATAATGAGGGCTGAGTAAAGGGGAACAGTGACATCCCTAAATGTAGACACAGTGTCTTTATTTATAAGCTGTGCAACATAGAAGGACTGTCTTACAACAGTAGGTACATGTTGATCAAATGTTAGGTCACTGTCCACACAAGTTCCCAAATCTCAAACAACTGAGTCAACTATTAGAGGTGTATTGTCAATGTGGTGTCTCCCTGGGATAGATGAGTAATCAAAGGCTACAATAATGCATTTTTTGGCATTTTATTTCAGACAATGATTTTGACCCAATTATTTATATGAGATAAACCTTCATGCAGGATGGCTTAAGTCATTTGAGGATTCAGTGACTACTCTCAGCTTGCAGTCATCTGCAAACTTAGTCAACCAGAGCCCTTTGATATTGGCGTTTACTTCATAAAAGTAGATGCCAAACAGGAGATGTTCCAGCACAGAACCCTGGGGGACTCCACTGATGATGGGGTCTTTTTTGTGTAGATAATTTCCCCTTTTTTATTATGTGCGACCTATCTGTGAGCCAGTTGACAATCCAGCAGGTGACACAGGGGTTTATTCACAGTTTATTTAAGTTTCCTACTATGCCTGAGTGGGACAGTGTGTCAAAAGCTTTGCTCGGGTTGAAATATGAGATATGTACCATTTTGTCTTCATCCATTGCTTTGGTGACCTTTTCAGAAAAATCCATCAGGTTGAGTAAGCATGACCTGGCCTTGACAAATCCATACTGAGACAGATTCGGTGTTTGGAGGTTCTCTGTATCTTGATTAATTCCATAATAAGTCTTTCCTTGGCTTTGCATATGAGGCTGGTAAGGCTTATGGGCCTGTAATTGCCTGGGTCTATGAAAGGTCCTGTCTTATGCAGGGAAATGACTGTAGCTGTTCTCTATTCGCTTTGTACAAAAGCTGTATGGAGGCTGAAATTGAACAGTGTTGTTACGGGTGAGGCTGAGTCATGCTTCATGCTATAAAAGATACATCCAGCCCAGGGATATTGTCAGGATCCATTGATGCAGTATTTTTTTTATTTTGATAGAACTTTTAGGACTTGGTCTTGTGAGATAGCTGGAGGTGAGACAGTTTCAGGTCTGTCTTGAAGTTTGAATTGGCCAAGGGGATTTACCAGAAGCTTCCTTACAGACTGGACTTAGTCACGCAAAATAAGGAGAGTTTGATACACCCCAGTTTGAAACAACTTCAACTTACTGCCTGAATGATTCATTTTTGATGTACCTTTTCATGAGTACATGGATTTAGTACTAAAGCAGTCAAGAAGACCTGCTACTGGAAAATCTTTTATTGGCAAATGGAAATATGTCCTAGTTAGTGTCTAGCCAATAACCAGTGGCATTTCAGGGATTATGTGCCACTGGTTCTTAAATATTTGAGTGAGTTATTCTTTTATTCTTGAGACAAACTACATCATAAGGTATGTTTGTACATGGAGCATGCTCTTTTTTCTCTGTTTTTAGTAAAACAAATTCTGAAGGGAATTTTGTACCCAAGACAGCTTCATAGACAGGTTGATTCTTTTTGGGATCTTAACTTTGTGCTGGGAAAGTGAACTGTCTCTTCATTTTAACCCACTCATCAGGCAAAATTGATGTTCATCATATGGAAAACTGTTCTTCTCATTGCCTTGACATCTGCAAGAAGAGTGTCTGAGTTTAAACCTCTCATGGTCGGTGAACCCTGTTGATCTGAAGTAGTTAACTTCATTTGTGCAGCAACCTGTGGGTATCGGATCCGACTTCGGATCCAAGCCGGCAGTTTTCAACAGCTTAGATCCGAGCTCCTAGCTCTTCCCTCTACCCATAAACCCCTGCCAACCCTGACTGACCTCAGATCTAGTTTGCCGCGCTTGTTGACAGCAGCTAGATTTTTGAGCTCCGTACTTAGCGTTTTTCTGTGAGAAAGTTAGAAAACTTTTTTCTGTTTTTCTTCATCTTTAGTGTGTGCCATGTGTTTAGACCCCTTTTCTTGTTAACCTTAGTTTAAACTAGTCTTTAGTTATAATTTTTTCCCTCCCTCTCCCTCGCTGGTTCGTTAGGGTTTGTGTGCATGTGTTGGGGCCTAGCGTGTGTGTCCTCCTTAGTTTAAAATGTCGGAGGCCCCAAAACCTATTTTTCCAAGTGCACCGAGTGTGGCAATAAGCTTTCACCAGCTGATGGCCACACTCTGTGTGTTCTGTGCCTTGGGGTTGGACACCTTACCTCTGGGTGTTCCATCTGCGTGGCGTTCAACCCCAGGGCACTTAAGGACCGGAGATCCAAGCTGATCCTGGCGGGTCTTTTGCCCCCAGATTTGGCTTCGGCCTCCGGTCCTACCATGGCTACCACCGTGGCTTCGGCAGCGGCCACTCCTGCCTCTCTCCCCCCCTGGCCAGGACTCAACCTCCCGCTGTAGGCCCGGAGGAGAGGGAGGCCAAGAAAGACAAGAGAAGGGAGAAGCACCATAAGCGAAGGGCCGAGGCCCCTACTTCGGCTCCCTTGGCTAAGCGGTCTTCTCCATCCAGGGCTTCCTGGTCTCCTCCTCCTCGGATCCGGTCCCCCTGTTTTTCACCGGGCCCTGAGGAGGAGGAGACCCGATCTCCTTCGAGGTCATCAAGGCGGCACTCATGTCCTGCCTCGGTGGCCTCATCGAGATCTACTCGCAGCCTTTCCGACGCAGATTTGGACCAGATGATGAGAAGATTCCTCCAGGCCCAACTGCAGATGGGAGTGCTCCTGCCTCCCCCCCTCCTGGGGGGAGCTCGACCCCTTTCATTGCCCCAATAGCTCCTTCTCCGTCCCGCTTCCCGGGTTCGGAGCCTTCGGAGCCGGGCAGCCTTGGAACCGGGGGTGGGTCGGCGCCGACAGTCTTGGGTACTTCGGCGCCGACTCTTCCCTCAAGCCTGTCGGGTCCGTTTTTGTTGGATCTGAGCTCTCGGAGCCAAGGGCTGCGCTTCAGATCTGAGGGTTTCAGTATGCCTTCAGCGCCGTCCAGGTTGGAGCATACTGGGCCTTCGGATCCGATTGCTTCGGTGCCAGCCCCGATCAACCTTTCGGATCCGAGTGAGGGCCCGCTCTCGGATCCCAGAGAGAGCGGCTCTCCCTCTGCATTCGACGTGGTGGAGAGGGCTCTGTCGACTGCTTCCAGGCCCCCGGTCCTTGCCACAGCTCCGCCCCACACTCCTTCTCTGTTTGGTCTGACTTCCATCACCCGGCCCCAGGGACAGCCTGCTTCAATGTCCCAGGTCATTCCCTTGGAACAGGATGTTGCTGGTGAGGCCTCCTCGGACAGCCCCCCCGAGGAGATCCCCCACAAGCGGAAGTGCAAGAGGAGGCACTTGGACTCCCCTGAGTCCTTGACCGAAGACATGGATTTGGAGGAGGGGGAAGGCTCCCCAAGGTCACCCCCGAGGATGTCCCCTTTGGGGACATCATGGAAGTGCTCAGGATCAGAGGGGGCTGTCTGCCCCAAAGCCGACCTCAGACGAAGCCGTGTTCCTGGAGGCATTTGAAGCAGGCCCTTCTACCTCTTGGGTGTCCCCTCCAGCCGACCCCCTGGTGGACCTGATTACCACCATGGCGTAGAAGGAGCCAGACACTGTGGAGCCAGTCCCGAAGTGCCCTGACAGGTTCCTCAGTCCCCCTGCCGACAGGCCCCATTGGAGCAAGGGTCCCCCCGTAGATACCATGTTGATGGCGGCAGCCACTAAGAGGGAACTAGCTCAGTAGAGCCCCTCGGTCCACCCCCCCGGGCAAGGAGTCACGAGCGATGGACCGTCTAGGGAAGTGGGTGTTTAGTTCAGCGTCCTTCTCAGTGAGGTCACTGAACTACATCACACACGTTATTATTCGGCTGCAGTGGGATCTTATTAAGGAATACGCTGCGTCGACTCTGGAGTCCATGTCGGCAGAGGACAAACAGTTGTACTCCACCCGTATGGCCACTCTTAGGTCCATTTCCAATACCTCTATGCGGCTTCTATCCCATGCCACGGAAGGAGCCGCTAGAGCCAGCGGAGCAGGTCTCGTCATGAGGCGTCAGGCCTGGCTCCAGCATTGTGATTTCGCGGAACCCTTCAGGGCGTCTTTCGCAAATGCCCCTTTTGATGATTCTGCCCTATTTGGGAAGACCGTTCGCGACACCTTGGTCCAGAGCAAAAAGGACGGGAAGACGTTGTCTGCCATTTGAGTCCGCTTCTCTGCTCCCCAGAGGTCCTTCTCCAAGAACCAAAAGGGACAGAAGAAGATGTGGTTCCGGAAGTCGCAACAGTCTCAGTCCGCTCCAGACCCCCAGTCCTTCCGCGGCAGAGGAGGACAGGGAGGATGCCGCCCTAGAGGCAGAGGGGGCCCGAAGAACTTTGGGTCCAGAGAACCTTTCTCTGACCGGCCCACGCAACAGCCCTGAAGGGTTGCCCGACTGCTCCACTCTGGAGGCAGTCGGGGGGGCATTTCTCGAGGCACCTGGCAGCTTGGGAGTCCATCACAACAGACCGCTGGGTGCTTCGCATCATATCCAGAGGTTACCAGATCCCCTTTTCTTGCCAACTTCTCTTCCCCAAACACCTCCCTGATGTCCCACCCAATCAGAGGGAGGTTGCAGCTGTGGAAATCTGGCAGCTCCTAGAAAAAAAGAGCCATCCAACACGTCCCCCCAGACCAGCTCGGATCGGGTTTTTACTCCAGGTTCTTCTTGGTGCCAAAAAAGACGGCGGACTTAAGACCAATCCTTGATCTCTCCCTTTTAAACCTGTCAGTAACCAAAGAAAAGTTCCGGATGGTCACTCTTCAATCTATTCTCCCCCTATTATGGGAGAACGATTGGATGTGCTCGATAGACCTCAAGGAGGCGTACTATCATATTCTAATGGACAGAAGATCTAGGAGGTTTCTCCGCTTTCGGCTAGGGGCCAGTCATTACCAATTCAGGGCTCTCCCCTTTGGTCTCACCTCAGCCCCCAGAGTGTTTACCAAAGTGTTAGCAGTGATAGCAGCCCACCTGAGGCTCCAGGGAATACAGGTTTTCCCGTACCTGGACGACTGGCTCCTGACCGCCTCGACAAGGCATCTACTCTGTACAGCCAGGGATTATTTTCTTCGCCTTGCTCCCTGGCTAGGGATCACAATAAATATGGACAAATCTGCTCTCACCCCGACCCGAGTCATAGATTTCATTGGGGCCAGGTTAAACACAATCAATCTTGTATCCTTCTTAACCCCAGAGAGACTTTGAACCCTGAGGTTTCATGTGTGGGCCATCCTTCTATCTTCATCTCCTCCGGCAGAATTGGTCCTGAGGGCTCTAGGCTCAATGACAGCGGCAATCAACTTGTTACCTATGGCACATCTGAACATGAGGGTCTTACAGTGGACCCTCCAAGTCCAGTGGTCTTTTCTTCACTACCCTCTGAGTCATCCCATTTCCCTCAGCAGGGCTTGCAAGAGGGCTCTCGTGTGGTGGCTGCAATCTCCAGATCTCCACACGGGACGCCCCTTCTGTATGACCCCTCCCCTGGCCACGGTGACCACGGACGCCTCTCGCCTCGGGTGGGGGGGGCACTCTTCGGGCAGGACTGTCCAAGGCACGTGGAACGATACGGAGACCTCTTTGCATATCAATGTCCTAGAGATGAGGGCAGTGCTGTTAGCGTTACAAGCACTTCAGGACCTTCTTCCTGTAGGGACAATTGCGATCCAAACAGACAACATGTCAGTTGTCTGGTACATCAACAAACAAGAGGGAACCAGGTCTTACCTGCTCTGTCGAGAGGCCATGAGAGTGTGGGAATGGGCGATCTCCACCAACCGTTTTCTCATTGCAACGCACATTCCGGGACGGTCCAACATCCTGGCGGACAAACTCAGTCGCACCATCCTTTCCCCTTACGAGTGGTCTCTCAATCCGCACGTAGCGAATCCGATTTTTGCCAAATGGGGGCAGCCCTGTTGCGATCTTTTCGCCTCTCCCTCAAACACCAAATGCTATTTTGCTTTAATTCCCCAAGTCGGGGAATCCCTGAGAGATGCTCTGTTGCATGTTTGGCCTCGCGATCTGCTTTATGCTTATCCACCTCTCTCCCTGATGCTAAAGTTTCTACAGAAAGCCAGCCAGTTGGGGAGCAGGATTATCCTCATTGTCCCATTCTGGCCTCGTCAAACCTGGTTTCCTTACCTTTGGTCTCATCTGGTGAATCCTCCTTGGATTCTAGATCCCCTCCCTGATCTGATCTCCCACCCTCTGGGTCTCCCGACCCCGAACCTGGACAGCCTCAAGCTCACAGCTTGGCTGCTCCAGTTCCACTCCTAGCCAGGACTCCCGGCATCTCTTCCCCAGTCAAAGCTATTCTGGTTGCAGCCCACAAGCCTTCTACTAGGAAGGTTTACAGCAGCAAATGGAGACGTTTCTCTATCTGGGCAGAACATCAAAACTTGGATCCCTTCACAGCTCCTTTACCTGCGGTGCTAGACTTCTTATCAGGATTATTTCACCAGGGAGCTAGCTGTTCCATTGTCAAGGTTCAACTAGCAGCTATCTCTCACTACCATGTCAGACACGATCTGCATCCCTTGATAACTTCTAAGCTGTGCAAGACCTTCCTGAAGGGCACCTTCCTGCTCAGACCTCCGGTAAAGGAAGTGGTACCTCCGTGGGATTTGTCGTTAGTGCTTCAGGCTTTGACAGCTCCCCCCTATGAGCCTGCAGCTTCAGTGGAACTCAAGTATTTGTCTTGGAAGATGGCCTTTCTCGTCGCCATCACTTCTGCTAGAAGAGTTTCTGAAATTTAGACCCTTTGTGTCAACCCCCCATATCTAACCTTCCACAAGGATAGAGTCTACCTCAGGACCAATCCCTCCTTTCTCCCTAAGGTTGCTTCCGAATCTAATATCAACCAGTCCATTAATCTGTCAGTCTTCTTTCCCAACTATCACAACAAAGGAGAATACAAATTACACTCGTTGGATGTGCATAGACAACTTCGATTCTATATTCACAGTACATCTGGTCATAGGCAATCCGACCAGTTGTTCGTCTCCTTTGCCAAAATTAATTTGGGTAAATCGGTATCCAAAGTTACATTGTCTCGATGGATCTCTCAATGTATTCTTTTGGCTTATGAAAGTTCTGGTAGGCCCGCGCCTCAGGGAGTCCGTGCCCATTCTACCCGATCTATGTCTAAGTATGCTGCTTTTAGATCCAGGGTTCCTTTAGATGGTATTTGTTCAGCTGCCACTTGGGTCTCATCTCATACCTTTATCAACCATTATAAGCTGGATATTATCTCCAGAGGGAGAACATCCTTTGGCTCTGCAGTGCTCCAAAACATCCTTCCATGATGGCCGCCCAAGATTCAGGTAGCTGGGGACTCTGTCCCACATGTTGCTGCACAAATGAAGTTAACTACTTCAGATTAAGAAGTTATGTACTCACCATAACGTTCCATCTGAGTAGATAAACTTCATTTGTCAGCAACCATCCCCCCCTCCTTCCCCCTGACCTTCGATTATTCACATGTCTTCAGAGTTGATTTTTGAATTTGGTAAATCTGTAGCAGTTGCTGCTTGGGGGCAAACTTGATCTGAGATCAGTCAGGGTTGACAGGGGTTTATGGGCAGAGGGAGGAGCTAGGAGCTTGGATCTAAGCTGTTGAAAACTGCCGGCTCGGATCCGAAGTCGGATCCGATACCTACAGGTTGCTGACAAATGAAGTTTATCTACTCAGATGGAATGTTATGGTGAGTACATAACTTCTTATTTTTTTGATAGGGATAGGGTTTCATTAAGAAGAAATTCTTCATTTATGGCCGTAATTGTTTCAGAGATTACTTTGAATCAAACCATCAATCTCCCAGTCTTCTCTCCATTGCCTAAGATCCATTAAGAAAAGGATTCTACTGGCTTTTTATTATTTATGATAGGACAGAAAAATGACAACCCATGTCAGAACCAACTGTTTCAAAATGGTTGTCCTCAACTATTGCTTTTTGTTCTGTTCACTATGGTAAATCATTTCTAGGCAGTATAAAGGCATACTGTGTTAGAGCCTTGGCTTCATCTGTGGCATATTGGAATGGGGTGGACACTAGAAACATTTTAGAGGCAGCTACATAGTTTTCTGTACAAACTTTTACAAAGCATTACAAACTAAATTCCTTTTCTGTGTCTAGGACAGGCTTTGCTAAGACCATTCTCCTGGGGCTTCTGGATTCATATCCTCCTTACTTCCAGATTGAATCGGCTTTGATAATCAACCCATACAGCCTAAAGGCTACTGCAGCAGAAAGAAAGATGAGTAAGCTGCACTTACCCATAATAGTAGATGTCCAAAATCCTCACTGCTTCAGCAGCCACATCCACCTTCCATCCCCATACTGCTTTATATAGTTAGTTGTTGGGATATAAACTTTTTGATAGTAGTGTTTTTTTAATTTCAGGATGTGTGTGTTCCTTCTCTCCTTACGGGCAAGAATGCCCTGAAGAAAGCATCACTCTGACTGCTGATTTCCCACCATAGGGCTGTTCAGTCAGCAGTCAGAGTGAAGGTATGAGAGGGAGCCAGACCTTTTTGAAGTTGGCCAGTTGTGGAGTCCCGGCAAGATACAACTACAGCCTAAATTCTACTTCAACAGTAAGGAATTTGTACATCTACTGTTATGGGCAAGTGCAGCTTACACAACTGTTCTTTCCCAAATGTACCTGTTATTTTTATGAATTCTGTATCCTTCATCCATTAATCATCTCAACTGCAAGCCATTTATTCCCTTTAGAGTAGTCACTACTCCATTTGTTGCTCATTTAATCTGGCTTCTCTACAGATGATCAAGGTGAAACTTATAGAGTGTCACTTGCCTAAAGAAAAAGACACTGAGGAACATAAAGTTGATTGCTGTTTTCCATAGGAAGTCATTGTGTGATTTCTAAGTGTGTGCTAGCAATGATTCCCTTCTTCTGGAAGACTTCTCCCTTTTTCAAGTTGATGTGACTGTAGAGTTGTTACATATAAGTTTGGAGTGTGCAGAGGGGCTTGTTGTGTCCCCACCCCTGAAGTGCTTGAAGTTAACTTTTTCACCAGTCTGTTTCAGGCATTATTTTTTGGCATTTCATATGCTCGTAGGTTTGCATTTCAGTGATCCATAGTAGGACCATTTAATTTTTTTTACACTTTCTTGTGATTGATTTTTTGGCTGTTAAAATAACAAACTTAATAAGGCTTTACTTTATCTAAGCAATTCTAAACCTAAATGCCAACTCAGTAACATCATCTCCATAGTTAATATTGTATGTTCCACTTGAGTCATGTCTGGACATTCTCTAAAGAGTCCTTAAACTCATTTAACTCCATACTGTCCGCCATTCCAAAAAAAATGTATTTACATCTCCCTCTCATTTCCTTCACATCTTCAACATTTACTTCTACTTGAGAAAAAATCCTCTGAAGTCTGCACAGTGTAAAAGTACCTGTTACAAATATGTACTTGAATTCATCCTAAATCTTGTGGACTTTGTAACATACCTTATGGCCTTATAAATTACATTTTGTTGTTCTTTTGTAATTTGTAATCCTAATCCTCTTTCCCAGTCTTTTCAAATCTTCTTATAGTCATCAAACATTATTTTATATTCTTCACTAATTATGCCTTTCTTGGAAGCATCTTCTTTTTTTGATTCCAGTAGACCCTCTACCAGAGCTTGACTTGTACTCAGTAATTCCCTGTCCCTCTCTCTCCCCATCTCTGTGTTTGCCTGTATTCTGCCAACAATCCCCTGATATGCAAGGCAATCTCTGACCTGCAGTTTCAAGACTTGCTTGACTTCATCCCACTATCACTTTCCCTTCCAACGTATCTGCTCTTAGAAGTATGGTTCCTTTGTTAATTTCTGCGATCTCATGCTTGTTTTCTGTACCCTTGTATATATTCCTATTGGCAAAATCTCTTTTCTGTACTCCCTTGTTGGTTTAGCATTTATAATGTTGTCTGACAATTTATAAATAGAACACTGTATAATTATTCCTGTTTTTTAAGGGCTTGCTTTCAAAGTCCCAATATCTGTGGATCCCTCATACTTCCACTTTGTTCCAGCATCATCTTATTTCCACCTTCATCTATATTTTTGGGTTTGATTTATAGGTGTGAGTTACAATTACTTATCTTTGAAGTGTTCCTTCAAGTAAACCACACTGCTCTAAAGAAAGAATCGGCTTATCCCACATGCTCTCTTCCCCTCCAATATAGGGTCCTTCAACTCTTAATTAATTTTTGTCAACAGCTTTTCTTTTGCTTGATAAAAGGATACGTTTTAATAATTTTCTGATCAGCATCTTCCCGCATATCGTTAGCTGCCATAATGGAATCTTTTTTAATCCATTCACCTTAATACTTTATCTTTTCATGTCTCATTAAATATGGGTATTGTTGAATTAATTTATGTGCATTAAGGTAATATATAGCCATAATCTTTGTTTTACTTCATTTATTTTATGTCCTGAAAATTTTTGCAATCAAAGGCAATATCATCCACAAGTAAAGGTACCTTTTCTGGACTATCACACCATTTATATGCCTGGATTTGTGACTTTGTTAGCCTTTAGGCGAGAGGAAAAAGGACATATCTGCCTGGTCCCTCTATTCAAACTCACTCTACCTGAAAGATCTCATCCCACATTATTTTTGCCTATAAGCTATGGTATATTCTCCTTGTTAACTGTATTATGCTGTTTAAGAATGCAAGTACTACCATCATTGCTGTGCTAATGAATTCCCAGTAAGTACTGTTAAATACATTTTGTCCATCTTAGCTGATCAACAGTAATGGTGTTTTTTGTCATGTGCCCCCCACCCCCGAGTTATAATTATGCAGTTAAAGTTATCAGATGTTTGTATCCCTTCCATAAGACCACATTGATCTGTATTTATTAGCTTTGGTAATATATTTGTCATTCTGTTAGGTAATGTAGATATAAGCACTTTGCATTTGTGATTTAGGATCGAAATCAGTCAGTGTGGTGCAGTGTCTGCAGGGTCCTTTCCCTCCTTCAGTAATAGTACCACCAGTGCCTTCTTCCTGATGCAGGTATTGCTTTCCATTTCAAAACATTATTAAACAGTGCCTTTCAAAATTTCATCAGTCTCTTTCTTTCTTTCTTTCTTTCTTTCTTTCTTTTTCTTCCAAATTCTACATAAAGTCTACCTATTCCTGCAGATTTCCCTTTGCTTATGCAATGCAATTTAATTTCTCCTTTGTCTGTCTGAACTGTTAATTGCTGAGCTTCCACTTTTCAAAGATATGGAATGTCTACATTTTCCAAAAATGCTTCCAGTTGTGTTTCTGTCTGATTACCCCATTCCTCTGCTCTACATAGATTTTCATAAAATTGCTGAAATATATCCATTGCCTCTTCAAGATTCTTAGTTAGCTTTCTTGTTGTAGGGTTCCTGATGCTTGCTACTGCTCTTTCCACTTTCTGTTGCTTAAGTCTTCAAGCTAAAAATTTTACCTCCTTGTTGAAATATCATCACTTATAATACCAGGTTCTAATGTACTGAAAAAGCAGAAGAGTATCAAGCATAATTCTTCTCATTCAAACTTGTTTTTTTGCAGGGGGAGCAAGCCCCCCCCCCCACTCCCTGCACTTGTATATACCAAACCCAAGATCAACATACCTCGGAGAAAAGGTAATATTCTGAGAAATGGCCATCTTGGACTTGGTATATGTAACCTGTTTTTTCAGCTATTCACTATCTGTATTTCGGGTTCATTCATCTGGGTCCCGACATTTCATATGGTTACCAAGAAATTCTGTGTTCTGGGATGATTGTCAAAAACAATTGTCTAATTGATACTTTCCTAAATTTCTGTATATTATCCATATACTCACTTTTCCACTTAGCATTTTTGATCCATAAGCTTCGACCTCTTCTGCAGAATTTTTACTTTTGTTAGTCCTAAATAGTTTTCATGGCTTTTTTCCCACCTTTTTTTCAATTTCCCACTATATTTTTAAACACAATCTTCTTTCTATCCCATTGCCTAAGTATTGTCTGTAATGACTTTGTTCTGCCCTAATAACTCTTGAAAGCCACCTTTTACCCATTCCTTAAGTTCCATAAATTCCCCTCTTTTTAATAAATTTGTAGGGAAGCACCAGCACATTTTTTTTTTTAATTCATTGTATCTGTAGCTTAGCTGTTGTAAGTGCATAGTTAGATATCAGTATTGGATAGATTTTGTTTTAGTCCCTTGAATCTTTATCTTAGATGTTGTAAGTACATAGTCAGATATCAGTATTAGAGAGATCTCAGTGCTTTCAACCAAATGAACTTATTTTGTGATATATAGTTTCTTTCCAATCCAGCCCTGTTTTTATATCTTGAAGAATAATATATAATCTCCCTCAGAACTGTTGCTCCTCAAATATTCTCCATACCAAATATGTCTCAAAAAAATCTATCTTCTTTAGTTATAACTTCCCTTCTAGGGCCCACTGACAAACCCGTACTACTACACAAAAATGTCAGTCACCACCTATAAATAACATGCCCTGCTGAAAGCATATTTCTCCCCAAATTCCTTAAGGTATTTAACTGTTGCTTTAAAGGGAATATAGATACATGCAAACATAAGCCATTTTCTTTACATTTATCCTCTTACCGCCACAAATCAACCATTATTTTTTTTCATCATATGCCACAATTGAAACTCCTATTTCTAACACCCCTTTTCTTTTGTCCCTGATATTCTAACAGATGTCCACACTGACATCTTTTTTTTTCTGTATCAACCTCTTATGTTTATTTCTATCCAGATGCATCTCCTGCAACATGGCAATTAGCACCTTACATTTCTTAATATAGTTCAATACCTTTTTCTATTTTTCTGTGCCTGTAAGGCAATTTACACTTCATATTAAATGACAATGTAGACATACTGTCATTTAATGTTACAACCATTTATAAAGCATGACACATTATATATATATATATCTATCTATATATATATATATATATATATATATATATATATATATGTGTGTGTGTGTGTGTGTGTGTTTGTATACACACACACACACACATATATATATATATATATATATATATATATGTATATATACAATATATATGTATGCGTATATATGTATGTATATATATATATATATATATATATATATATATATATATATACATATTTATATATATATATATACATATATACACACATATATCTATATATATATATATATCCACACATATATATATATATATATATATATATATATATATATATATATATATATATATATATATATATATATATATATATATATATATAATATATATATTCCTGCTGCCAGCTTTTGCAAACTAACTCTTGATTAACAAGACTGTTACATAGCTGCAGTTTCCCCATCTTTGAGTTTGTATCACATTATTTAAACTAGTTCAGTTCTCTGGAACACCAGTGGCCCTTTAGCACACACAGTGAATAGCAAACTATATTAATTTCCAAAAAATATTACTTTATCTCTCCAAATAGGAGCAACTACTCCAAATTGATGGCTGCAGATTTAGGCAGTTATCTACAGTGAAATTAAAGCTACCCATGCTGAAGCTCATGTCATTGCCTGTGTTCTCACCTAAGTACATTACCCTAGATTCAGTGTTATGTCCTTTCCCCTCCCAGGCAAAGAAAGCAATTTGCATATATTTAAGCCATACTCCCAGTTTTGCTGTCTGCGCCTTTTGTGCTCAGTAGGGAGCTAAATTCTATAATGTTTCTGTTGACTGGTTCCAGCTATTTTTCATATAATGCATTTTTCAGCAGCTTTATAGGGTTAGGATTTTGAATTTCCATACTGTATCTTCTTTCAGTCAAGTGTTGGAGTATGCCCATGTTCATGAAGTTGGTAAATTCATGGCTGCTTTTCCCACTAGTTTGAGCAACTTGTGGAATTAATACTTTACTAGTTGTTAGGCTTACTCCTGTTCTCACTTTCTCACAATACCAGTATCTGGTTCATAAACCAAACTTCTCATGATTCTTCTAGTCAATTCCTGGGCATCTCTCTCTCTCTCTCTCTGTGTCATTCAGGGATTTTGTTTTGAAATAAGGGAAACAGTTTCACAAGTAGTCTTTCTTGAACCTCCTTACTTGTAAAGGATTGAGAAATAGAATCCACTTTACAATGTTGAGTGGAGTTTTGTTGATCATAGTCTGTCTCCTATAGGAAAACAGAAACTCAGTGGAGAAGGCCAGTAGACTTTTGTGTTTATGGATAGATTTCAGTAAATGGCTAGTAGATGTACTGCCTGGATGTCAGGGAAAAAGAAATTTGGAGCACCTGGGAAAAACAATCAGCTGCAAAATGTGAGGAAGAAAACCTGACTGGGGAAAGTTCTGCAGCTGTTTAGCAAAAAAGCATTGCAACCTCCAGATATGACTTCCAGAAACCTACAGGAGGATATAAGACAACTGCACACAGTTCTTGTTAAAATAAACGAAACACAAACAACAAAAGGCTGGGAAAAATGGGAAAAAGCTTTAAACAGTTATTCAGATAAGGTGATAAAGCTGCAAAATCCAAGGTTGAGATGAAGAAAAGCCTGGCTGTATATTAAACTTCTCGGAAAGAGATGTTTAAAAAAATAATAGAATTAGTGGACAGCGCACATAGGGAAAACCTGATATTTTCAGTTGTACCAGAGAAGACTGCATTAATCTTATGAATGCACAAATAAGCAACTGGATTTCTATTCCACAGCAGGAGTTGTTAGTTAAAAAGGCACATTGTGTGTATGCTCCAAAACTGGCTATGGGAATACAGCCTAGACTTTTAATAGTAAAGATGCACTCTTACCAGCAGAAGAAGTTTATTCTGACAAAACTGTGGAAGAAGGATGAAATACTGAAAGTAGGAGACAGCAGAGTGATTTTGGAGAATGATTACTCATTGTACTCCAGGCAGAAGAAGAGTAAATTCATTCCATTATTCAGGTAATGCTAAGACACAGGAGTGAGATTCAAACTGCTGTACCCAGCTGTCTTCAAGGTACTCTTCCCTGGATGGACAGAATAATTTTTTGATGAAGTACCTGCTAAGGAGTGAAAGTTTGTCTAAGAAAAAGTGAGCTGTGAAACAGAAGGAGATTCTGCTTCTTGTTTTTCTGGTAATAAAGACTACATAGAGGCTGTACCTGTGAAACCTTTTCCAATGTTTCAATGGATAATGGAGAAAAGGAAGAGAACACAAGAATTGAATAGAAGAATTGAGAGTATGTTGGAAATGAAGCAGAGACAGGATTTGGGAGATGGAGATGAACAGTAATAAAACCAGTAACTTAATGAGGGATTACAATGCAATAATTATATCTGCGAAATATGACAATCCAAGAAAATATGGAAATACTGCATTTTTTCAGTTTTTCAGAATTTGTTGTACTTCTGGGGGAGCTTTAAAGAGTGCATGCCATACTTCATTTCATTAATGTTCAGAAAAATGATTTGGGGAGGGGAAAAGAGGGGAGAAAGTTAACTGGGAGTAAAGAAAACATTTATTTTCTTAATACTACTATTTTTGTGGTGTATGGTTTTCTTTGCATGCTATAAAGTAAAGTTTTAGTAAAGTTTTCTCAGTTATTTTTAAGTGTAATGGGATTATAAATAGGTGCTACTGTTTTTTTTTCCTTTCTTTCTCCCTTTTTTGTTTCTTCTTCAGTTTTAAGAAATGTAGGCACTGCAATGTAACAAAAAAGCCTGGTTAAAAGAGCATGACAAAAGAAAAATTAATGTGCTTTTTCTCATTCTTGAATGGGGGAATGACTGGATTAAGGACCTTAGTAATTATTGATTTAGTAACAAGTCTTAAGAGCTAGCAAGTAAATGAAAAAGAATATTGAATATTAGGCTTTTTTTCTAGCAAATGAATGTATGCTCTAGCAATTCTGTATCTGGCTGTAATGATCCACGGAAACGACGTGATAAAGTGAAATTGACTGCTTCTCATGTCCCCATGGAGACAATCTGATAATGAGAAATTGGTTATGGTCTGGTGGAGAATGATTGGCTTGGGAAAAAAAGAAAAGAGAAACTGGCTAGGCGATAATGTTCTATGAATGCATTCAGGAGTTTTTTCAGCTGGGAGAGCTGTAAAGATAAGACAGAATCAGTTAGCACTTAGTAGAAACTCAGGCTGCACCATGCACTTTAGCATATATAACCTTCCTTTTAGGTTCATTCAAGTCTGTAAGTGTGGCTGTCAGTGTGGGACATCTGTTCCTATTAGGAGTGTAAAACTTCAATATTTGAAGAAGTACATAGTTTTGTGTGTTAGTATTACATTAATAGGTTTTGGGGTGTATTTTTGAGGGCTTTCAATAAAACAAAAAGTTTTCTAAGATGTGACATAGACTCAAATGGATATGTCAGGAAAATACTATATAAAAGTTCACCCTGCCAAACAGTGTATGAACGTAACATAAAAGCTGGAAATAGACATTTAACAAAAAAGTATTATACATAAAATGTGAGAATAATAACTTTTTAATACAATGATACTTTCAGTAATGTATTTAAATTCCAATGGTCTCACAGATAAATACAAAAAACAAAAAATCGTGAACTATATTAAAAATGTAGAGTGCAAATAGCTGTGTTACAGGAGACACACTTGGAAAAACTGAACATATGAATTTTATAAAGAAAGGTTTTCAGGATCTGTATTCAGCAGAATATCTGGACAAAGGAAAAGAGGAGTACGTATATTAATTGCAAGAGGAGCTCCAGTAGTGATGGAATAGGATACAGAAGATAATAATGGCATATTTGTTGTGCTAAGGGGCTACTAGCAAGGGAGGAGGATTACACTGCAATGTATTTATATTCCACCTAAAACTGCTATAATGGGGCTTAACAAAATTCTGGGAGAAAGAATCAGTTTTCAGCAAGGAATATTACTTATAAGTGGGGAATGGAATTTGATTTGCAGCAGTGAAGATGTGTCTGGGGGGGGGGCAGAAGGGAAAGTATAACAAAGGAAGGAAACATTTTAAGAAATATATGAAAATATTTGGCATAGAAGTGTGAATTCAGTAATAGGAGTTTGGAATGAATATACGTATTATTCCCCCAAGATATAAAAACTGGGCTAGGCTAGACATAATTTACATTTCACAAGAACATGTGCATTTAATTGAAGGTCTTACTATGCACCCAATAACTGTTTCAGATCATGCAACAATAATAACTAAAATAAAAACATGGGGTAATGAATTAAAAATGAGACACTGGTGGTTTCCCACCTCCCTGTCGAAAAGAGAATAATTTAAGGAATTGGTAGTAGAGATCATTCAGGAGCTATTCGAGGGGATATAAATTACTTCTGAAAATATACCTAGGGAGTAGGATAAAATTAAGATGGAGTTTAAAAATAGGGTGGAAATAAAAGAAAGGGAGCTATGGTTAAGAAGTAACAAGAATTATTTAGAGGGACTGACAAATGTTAGGTATTGCAGAATAGGGGGAATCTCACAGAACAAGAAGAGGATCAACTGCAGAATGCTAAGAAGAAAATATTTTGTTTGGGTAGGTAATATGTAGCGGGCGGTGGGGTGGGACAACTATGACGGTTCGAGTTTTTGAATTTTGCGGTTTAGGGCACCCGGTGTATTCGCTGTTCGTATAATATGCGTCAGTGTTTATGTATTCGGTGAATTGGACTTTCGCGGTTCCAGTCTAGACCTGCTAATTTTCCAGTGTTCATACTAGGAGACCTCTAATTAATGTACTTCTCCGTCAGCTGCCATTTTAAAAATCTCCCAGACTTTGGGCTTTGAGCAACTTCAGGCTTGTTCCAGCTTGAAGAAAGCAATTTACTAGCTATGTATTTAAACAAAGCAATTCTGAAACAAAATGCTGCCGGCATTTCTTCTTGCTGAGTAACTTTGGCTAAGAAACATATCTGGAGTACTCATCACTGAAATACCTTTTTATGGTGCTGCCACTTTATGGTGCACATAGTAGGCACTGCATGGACGTTTGCTCAAGTTTGTTGAGATATCAAGCCAGGCTTTGTTTTTGTAACTTTGGTTTAAAAATTGTGGCTTGGGTTTCATTATGCCTGACCCAAGCCCTTTTTTTGTGCTTGTGCCAGAAGTAAGAACTGTTCTGGAGAATTCTGATTCAGAGTAATTTTCCTACTCAACCATCTGTGCTTCTCTTTTCTGCTACATGCAGTATGCAAAGAACCGTTAAGCATATATGGCATGAGCAGCTGTGCAAAATATAGCTGCAAAGGTCCACCGATGAAAGATCAGGTTTGCTTGCTTAAAATGCTGTTTGCAAACCCTTCACCAGGCTGCCATCATAGCTCAAGCACTCCATTGATTACTATGAATTAGCAATAAGTGGTGACAACCCAAACCCTATGTCTTATTTCACTGGTAAACAGTACCCTGATCTACTTCATACACCATAAATGTCATCAGTGCCGTCAGTGCGTTAACATGTTGGCAGTTAATGAATTTTTCCTAGTCTAGAAGGCGGAAGAACCCCCACATCCCCCTTGTAGGTCACCTATCCCATCCATTCTGCAGCCAGAACCATCATTGTAATCCATATCCCTCATAGCCATCCCCTTCCTCATCACCCTTACTGTTCACAATCTGAGCTGTTTTCACTAGCTTTTACCTACTTTGCCCTCATATCACTAACCAAAGCCATGCTTTTACACCCTTTTCCCTACTTTCAGAGACGAGTCTCCTGCCCATCCCCTCTACTTACCTGCCAATGAGTAGAACCATTAATCTGTCAAAGCATCCTGCTACTACTTCTGTTGAACAGTGTTCTCTATCTTTTGCTGTTGATGGACCATCCCCTTATGCATCTTCTCTTAGTTGTAATTTTCTTTCTCATTCAGTGTACTGTCAGAGAACAGAGTCTTCCCCTTTCCCATCAGGATTTCTTGCCTCTACCAAGCTTCTAATAGACTCCTTGGCTATCATGACATTGATCAGGGTACTGTCCCTAAGTCTTTTACATAATCTTCTGGCATTAAAACTAACCTACCACAACTGTCATATGTCTTACTGGTCTTTGTAGTCTCCTATTCAGTCTACTCATCCCATCAGTTATCAGATGGCCCCCAAGCATTAGGTCAAGCTGAGTTCAGCTCATATGTCATTTATTAGCTTAGATCCTTTCTACTTCTCACAGTCACTGTAGACAGTATTCTTTATGACTCATCACACATAGAATGCATGACGTCAGTGCTGATAGTGGTGCATAATCTTTCTATGAAGTGTGGCTTTTTAAAGGTGTGTATGGCTGGGAATTGTGTCTGTGTGTGGTACCATGACAACCAGCCCTGTGATCCTTTCTACTTTTGCCCTTGTGTGCCTTAAGTAAGTTTGCACCATTTTACTACTATTATAGAAACACTCCTGTTTCTATTCACCTATTTCCAACTCCCATCTATGACTTAGCATTATTCCCAACAGCATTTCTCCCTTCTATACTGCTTTGCAGTATATCCAGTCCTACTCAGACCCCTCCCCAACAGTATCTCTAAGTCATTAATGAGCAAAACTCCCTGTTCCATTCTTCCCTATGATCTTGTCTTCCCTGCAGTTTTCTCTCATATAGTATAATCAGATTTATGTAATATCTTTCAGCCTTCCTCTCATCTCTCTATAATGCTTACAACCCTCTACCCTCAATCTCTCTACATCCATGCACAGTTAAATCAGTACTGCTTGCTTTAGTACCCTTACTTACCCTAACCTGTTCTTAATTGTTAATAGACCTCACACCACATAAATTCATCCTCAATCATGTCAGTATTCCCCACATCTATACTCTTAAACACCCACACGTCACGGAAAGTGCCTATAAGCCTACAGACTAAACATAATCTATAATTCTACATTTAAACTTTTACTTTTCCAAATAAATCCTCCCTACGTCCTGTCTTAACTACATTTTCATCCTCTATCCTTCATACTGTTATATTTCTTACATTTCAGAAATATTTGTCCTACAGTTCGTCATACTAACAACTCTTCTCCAACCTGCACACTCAACATCCTACCAACATCTGTTACCCTTACAGTTCCAGATTGTAACATTATCAGATTAGACAAAGCTGATGGAAGCCTACCCTCCACTATCTTCCTAGACTTATCAAAAGCTTTTGATACTGGTCCCCACCAGAAGTTCTTACATAGACCCTCACCCTTAGAGCTCACCAACTCTCCACTGCAGTGGTTACATAGTTACCTCTCAAACAAAGCAGAAGCAGTGAAAAGTATTTCTCTACCTTTTTGCCGTTAAGTTCTGATGTCCTGAAAGGATCTGTACTAGACCCCATATTTTTCAACATATTCATCAATGACTTCTGTTCTGCTACAGAACATGCTACCCTAGTTCAATACACTGATGACTCAACCCTAATCTGCTCTGCCAAATCATCTCTAAACAAGAGAAGACAACAATCTTTACTGACTGAAACTTGGTTAATAATTCACAATTACTTGTCATCATTCTCTTTCGGCTTTTCCCGTTAGGGGTCGCCACAGCGGATCGTCTCTTTCCATTTCTTCCTATCCTCTGCATCTTGCTCTGTCACACCAACCGCCTGCATGTCCTCTCTCACCACGTCCATAAACCTTATCTTAGGCCTTCCTCTATTCCTCTTACCTGGCAGCTCCATCCTTAGCATCTTTTTCCCAATATACCCATCATCCCTCCTCAGCACATGTCCAAACCAACGCAATCTCGTCTCTCTTGCTTTGTCTCCAAACTGTCCAACATGAGCTGACCCTCTAATATACCGATTCCTAATCCTATCCATCCTAGTCACACCGATTGCAAATCTTAACATCTTTAACTCTGCCACATCCAGCTCTGACTCCTGCCTTTTGTCAATGCCACTGTCTCCAACCCATATAACATAGCTGGTCTCACTACACTCTTGTAGACCTTCCTTTCACTCTTACGGATACCCGTCTGTCACAAATCACTCCTGACACTCTTCTCCACCCATTCCACCCTGCCTGTACTCTCTTCTTCACCTCTCTTCCACATTCACCATTACTCTGAACTGTTGATCCCAAGTACTTAAACTCGTCCACCTTTACCAACTCTACTCCCTGCATCCTCACCATTCCTCTACCCTCCCTCTCATTTACACACATATATTCTGTCTTAGCCCTGCTGACCCTCATTCCTCTGCTCTCTAGAGCATATCTCCACCTCTCCAGAGTCTCCTCAACCTGATTCCTACTCTCACTACAGATCACAATGTCATCTGCAAACATCATAGTCCACGGGGCCTCCTGTCTGATCTCATCTGTCAACCTGTCCATCACCACTGCAAATAAGAAAGGACTCAGAGCTGATCCTTGATGTAATCCCACCTCCACCTTAAACGGATCTGTCACTCCCACTGCAGTCCTCACCACTGTCACACTACCCTCGTACATATCCTGTACCACTCTTACGTACTTCTCTGCCACTCCCGACTTCCTCATACAATACCACAACTCTTCTCTAGGCACATTGTCATATGCTTTCTCCAAGTCTACAAAGACGCAATGCAACTCCTTCTGACCTTCTCTGAATTTCTCCATCAACACTCTCAGAGCAAACATTGCATCTGTAGTGCTCTTTCCTGGCATGAAACCATACTGCTGATCACTAATCATCACCTCCCTTCTTAACCTTGCTTCCACTACTCTTTCCCATAACTTCAAGCTGTGACTAATCAGTTTTATCCCTCTGTAGTTACTGCAGCTCTGCACATCACCCTTATTCTTAAAGATAGGTACCAAAACACTTTTTCTCCACTCCTCAGGCATCCTCTGACTTTCCAAAATTTCATTAAACAATCTAGTTAGAAATTCCACTGCCATTTCTCCTAAGCACCTCCATGCTTCCATTGGTATGTCATCTGGGCCAACAGCCTTTCCATTCTTCATCCTCTTCATAGCTGCCCTTACTTCCTCCTTGCTAATCTGTTTCACTTCCTGATTCACTATCCCCACATCATCCAACCTTCTCTCTCTCATTCTCTTCATTCATCAGCCTCTCAAAATACTCTTTCCATCTACTCAACACACTCTCCTCTCTTGTGAGTACCTTTCCCTCACTATCCTTTATCACCCTTACATGCTGCACATCTTTCCCAGCTCTGTCCCTCTGTCTAGCTAATCGGTACAGGTCCTTTTCTCCCTCTTTAGTGTCCAATCTCTCGTACAACTCTCCATATGCCCTATCCTTAGCTTTTGCCACCTCTTTCTTTGCCATGCGCCTCATCTCCTTATACTCATGTCTACTTTCTTCATCTCTTTGACAATCCCACTTCTTCTTCGCCAGCCTCTTCCTCTGTATACTCTCCTGTACTTCCTCATTCCACCACCAGGTCTCCTTGTCCTCCTTCCTCTGTCCAGATGTCACACCAAGCACCTTTCTAGCAGTCACCCTTACTAGTTCTGCTGTAAAAAATATATTGCTGTTTACCCCCAAAACACTTCTCTACCAAAACAAGACTATTCAATATCATCTATGACAGCAATACCATGATATAACAAGTAAACACACAAAATCACTGGGTGTCGTCATAGATGATAGGTTGAAATGCAACCACCATGCGTCACACATCATTAGAAAAACTCATCGAAAGATAGGTATATTATATCAGTGTAAAAACCTACCTCACTGGCTTAGCCAGAGGATGTATAGTCACTACTTTCTTACTGCCCTGTCTCATCTGTGCTGCCCCAGTCTTCATGTTTCACAACTGTCCAAGCTTGAGCAATTTTATAATAAAATATCCAAATTTGCAGTAAACAGTAATAATAGCACACACCACTGGGTAGCCCTCAGAGAATTAAACTTGTTAGAATTAACACATCATCTATCGCTCTCTCAGCTTACTACAATTCACTGACTTCTCTGTAAGCCAGAAAACTGCCCAGTCCATAACAGCTTAATACAACATTACTCCCCAGTTGAATTTTACACTTTAGAGAAAAAGCAGGTAACTCTAAATATTCAAATAGTGTAGCTAAACTATGGAACTGCATTCCACTACCACTGAAATTTATTCAGAATGCAAACTCATTTAAAATACAGCAAAAACTTCACCTGTCAAATCAGTAGATCTTTTCCTACATGTCTCCAGGATACATGCCACTGTTGTCTTCACCTTGCCATATCATCACACTGTTTCATAGGATCATAGGCTATGCTATGTAATACCATGAAAATGCTAGTCAGTACTCAAGATTGCATTTAGTGATGACTGCCCATGTCCAGGAGGGTTGTGGGTGCTATCCCACATAAGAATTTATGGTACACCATCTACTCATCCAGGTTTTTCTTGAACAATGTCATAAAGGTGCTCTGTTTCACATGAATTGGTAGCCTGTTCCAAAGACGTGGCAGTCGCTGGGAGGTAAATCTGTCCCTCCATCATGTCCTATTTAAGTCGCAGGCCATATTTAGGTCCCTGGAACAGGTAGCCCTAGTTCTGTTTGATTTACTGATATGCAGCAAGTTCATTAGTTTTGGGTCTTGGATTGCTCTGTAGGCCAGGCAGAAGTGTAGCCAAAGAAGTCTATATGGCACGGAGTATAGTGACAGAGACTTTAGTTTGTCTGTGTAAGGCACATGCTAGAGCCCCTTTATCTTCTTTGTTATAAACCTTTGAGGTCTCTCCAGTTGCTGCAAGTGGTTTGTATGGTACATGCCGAGCGGGGCGTTATACTCAATTATGGGCTGGATTAGTGCCGAGTATAGAGGGTTTATAACCTCTTTTGCTCTTGAGGCAATGCCTTTACTAATCAATTGTGCTACATAGAAAGCCTTCCATACTACAATGGATACATGGTGGTTGAAGTTAAGGTTGCAGTCAGCTTGTAATTCCAGGACCCTTACCACTTTATGGGTACTTAGAATAATATTGTTGATTTGATAGTATAAAGGGACATTGTTTGTGCTGAAGGCATTGATGATGGATTTGTTTGCATCCAGTTTGAGATCGTGACTAATGCACCAGTTGTTGGTCTGCGCGAGAACGTTCTGGAGTATACTGACATAATTTGAGAGTCAATGATTGGACCTGGTTTGCAGTTGTCTGCAAACTTGGTCAGCCACAACCCCTTAATTTTGACCTGACCTTCTGAGAAGTATATACCAAACAGTAGGGAGCCTAGCACTGACCCCTGTGGCACCCCACTGGCAACAGGTTTGTTGGCTGATGTGGAGTCACCATCTTTGATAGTGTGTTTCCAGTTTGTGCACCAGGTGGCCACCCATCTTACAACAAAGGGGATTACATTCAGTTTGCTAAGTTTATTGTTAATGACTGAATTTGGGATTGTGTTAAAAGCCTTTGCCAAGTCGAGGTATGCTGTGTGCACAGATTTGCCCTTTTCAGTGACCTTGGTCAAATTTTCAAAGAAGTCCACTAGATTTACCACAAAGGATCTGCCCTTGACAAAGCCAAATTGGGTAGAGTCCAGGGTTTGGAAGTTGCCTGTGTCTTTATTTATGAGGTCCATAATGATGCGTTTCATGGCTTTACCAATGAGGCTGGTCAGGCTTATGGGTGTGTAATTCCCCTGGTCTTTTGCTAGGCCAGCTTTGTGGAGGGGAATAACTGTTGCTGTTCTCCATTCTGCAGGAACAATGCCTGTAATTCGGCTATGATTGAAAAGGGTACTTAATGGTGATGCTAGTTCATGTTTTAGCCTGTTTAGAAGACACTCTGGGATGTCATCTGGTCCCATAGAGGCTATGTTTTTTTCCCTTGGACAAGGCTTTGAGGACCTGCTGTTCATAATGTAGTGTTGTGCTGCTAAGTTTAGGGATATTGCTAGAGTGATAACTTGTGGAGTTATAAAGAATTATGAGAAGACAAACTAGACTTAGTTGTGTGATAGTCATGGTTATAAAGTTTAAGTTGGTTCTAGGTGGAGGTCTGGATAGGAATTATAGAGTTGCAATATATGTGGATGGGTAAGTAGTGTGGGGTGATGTAAATACTGCCTAGTGGGAATGAGAGTGGTTGGGAGTATTTTGTGGTGGAAAAAGTTGGCGTGGTGTAATGTGATCTGACTTGAGGAGCTTTGATTGGTGGAGGTGATGTGAGGTTGACCTGTGGGTGTGGCTGTGATTACTATAAATGTAGAGATAGTGAAGTGGGAGGGAATTGGGGGCAGGGCAGGGGAGCAGAGAGACCCCGAGTGTTAGCGAGGGCAAACAGTGCAGGGCGGAGTCCACCAAGTCAAGAGTGAATGGGCAGCAAAAAGTAAGTGTTACTTTACAACTCTGAATACTTTAAACAAATTTCTGAGGTCTAATGGCTTCCCAGCAAGCATAATTCAATTGCTGAAGAGCACTTGTGTCCTGGTGGGAGACTAGAAATTTAAAGATGACTCCATGCTCAGCAGGATTCTAATTTAGACTTGGTATTGGGGGGAGGGGGGATAGCACAAGGGATGTAAACCAGGTGGAATGCAAAGAAACCAGAGAGGCAATCAGTGGAAATCTATCAGTGAAGGCCTCAGAGAGGTCTTTCGGTGATTGGCCATCCATCATGCATGAGACATGACCCAACCAGTGTATATGTCTCTGTTTCAGGAGGGTGAACATAAAGGTTGTGCCTGCCCTCTCAAATACTGTGCTGTTGGGGATGTGCACCTGCCATGAGATATGAAGTATGGTCCTAAGGCAGCACCTATGGAATACACTGAGCCAGTGCTGCTGTTTTGAGAGCAGAGTCCATTTTTCTCTGGCATACACTATGTGCTCAAAACACATGCTGTATATACCTACACCTTGGTGTGCACATTGAGCCTGTTATTAGCCTATACTCTCTTTCTCAGCCTGGAAAATACCATGGCAGCTTTTCCAGTGCGCTTATTGATCTCACTATCAAGCAACAAGTTATCAGAGATTGTAAAGCCTAGGTACAGGAACTCATGTGAACCTCCACCTCATAGTCACTCACCCTGATTGATGCCTCATTGCCCATATTTTGGCCCACCACTTGGGTCTTCTTTAAACTGATTGTTTGGCCAAATCCCATACATTCTCCCACAAAGCTAGTCCTGAGCGACTGAAGTTCTTGCTGAGTGTGAGCCACAATAGCTGTGTCATCAGCAAACAGGAACTCCCTTAGATGCTTTCTAAGCATCCTGGTCTTTGATTTAAGCCTTGATAGTTTTGAAGAGGTTGCCATCCATTCTGATTCAGAGAAGGAAACCTTCTGTAGCAGTTCCGAAAGCAAATTTCAATAGGACTGAAAATAAGATACCAAATAATGTTGGAGCCACTACACACCCCTGCTTTACTCCACCGAGAATCTTGAAAGGTTCAGATGTAGATCCATTGTACATGGTGGTCCCCTTCATGCCTTCATGGAAGGACATAATAATGCTAAGCAGTATTGGAGGGCAGCCGATCTTTGCCAGAATCACAAACAGACCTCTCCTACAGACGAAGTCAAATGTCTTGGTCAGGTCAGTAAAGTCAATGTACAGAGGTATGTTTTGCTTCCTGTACTTTTCTTGTAATTGCTTAACAGAAAAAAACATGTCTATAGTAGACCAACCAGCTCTTAACCCACACTGACACTCTGGGTAAACTCTGTCTGCAAGAACGTGGAGCCTCTTCAGGATAACGTGTGCAAACAGCTTCACCAAGGTACAGAGAAGGAAGATGCCACAGTAGTTGTTACAATTGCTTTTGTCACCCTTATTCTTATAGATAGTCACTAGGTTAGCATCCCTCACATCTTGCGATACACTACCTTCTCTCCAGCACTGGCAAAGTATTGCATGGAGCTCTAAGATCAGGGTACTGTTGACATATTTAAGGATATCTGAGGGAATACCATCTTTCCCAGGTGCTTTTCCAGAAGACAGTGCTTTTAGTGCATCATTGAGTTCCTCCAAGGTGGGCTCAGCATTTACTTCAGTCATAGTTGGCAGAGCTTGATGGCATTCAAGGCTGTCTCTGTAACTGTGGTTTCTCTGTCATACAGCTGCAAGTAGTATTCCACCCAGTGGTCTATCTGCTTGGTTCTGTCCTTCAAGATCTTACCTGTGGCCGACTTAAGTGGAATGATCTTCCTTTCTGATGGACTGATGGCTTGCTTGATCCCATTGTACATTCCTCACATATTATCAATATCTGTGGCCTGCTGAATCTTGAAGCAAAGTTGGAGCCAATAATTGTGTGCATACTGCTGAGCTACCTGCTGCACTTGACTCAAAGCACACCAGAGTGCCTTCAAGTTCTCCTCATTGGGCAAGGACCTATATGCAGCTAGTGTCTGTCTCTTCTTCTCAATCAAGAGTATCAACACTTCATCGGGGGCTTTAAACCAATCAGCACACTTGACTGTCTTCTTTCCAAAGATAGATATTGCAGTGATAGCATTCTGTAGTTTTTCCCATCTGTTGCTGGTTTCAGTGTCATCCAGGCAGGGTAAGCTTCTTCAAGTGCTAGAACAAACTTGTATACTTCTTAGTACATTATTAAAGTCATATATTTTGTACAAATACACCTCCTCCCATTCAGGAAGTACCAAATTAGTAAATATGGAGGCAAAGCTGCCTCCGTAGCTACTCCTGATGTTTGCTGAAAGCAGCAGTCATTGAAAGTGAAAAAAAATGTATTCCAAAACCATTTCCATGAGAAGGCAAACAAAATTCACTTCATTAGAAAAACATTCCTCTTACTTAAAGACATAGTCTTTTCCACTCCTTCATAAATCAGAATGGAAGAGTATAAACCTTCTATGTCCACAGTAACCTAAACAGTATCTCTAAGATTAACACCAGTTTCAAAAGGTGCCATGAATGTCTTGTAAATGACGCTATACATTTTAACATTTGTTATAATTTTGTGTTAAGAAATTATGCAACAGGTTTAGTTCTAGAACTCTAAGTAGCAGTGATGGTAACCTTCATTAGCAAATAAATGGCAGCACATACTCACAGAGGAATGGCATTGTTTGTTTTTGGGTGACACACACAACTCATTCCCCACCAAGGGGTCAGGTTAGGCATTAGGAGTACCCTTATTTGCTGCACTGCCAGCAGGGTTGCAAGTAACTGTTATGACTGCTTGTATAACGTACCCTCCCTATGTCTATGGCCCCTGTACTATCATGAAATGATTTTCTTGGTATAAGAGAATACATAGGCAGAGTCAGATTGTAGGATGCTTAATGGTTGGCAGGTATGAGAGTAAAAAGCATCTTGAAAAAAGGGGAATACAATGAGCTAGCTTATTCATTGGTAGTACAATTTGTAGTTCAGTATATTTGTTAACCTCAGAGTAACAAAAAAGCATTACTACAGTATGTTCAAATGAGCATTGAAAGGATGTGTTTGTGCCTGTTTACAGCAATTTTCTAACTTAAAAAAAAAAAGAAAAAAAACAAAGAAGGGGAATCCATTTGTATTATATTACTTTTACAGATTGTTTATTCATATAATTTGTACTTCTCTATGTTGTAGCTGGAACTAAAAATGTGCATTTTTGTATAGTTTACTCTTCACCATATGATGTATACAGATTTATTTAATAAAGTCATCTTACAAACATCATAATTATTTAAGTTATCATAGCATGAATGGTAAATGTAAGTCTGCTTTCAGATGTAATGTTATAGAAAATCATCTGCATAATGAGGTAGCATACCCAACACTGAAAATAATCAGTTAACCAGCTGGCCACATTTTAGCCTTTTATGTCTGTTTGCAGATTAAATCTTTCAGTATTTTCAAAGCACCCTAATCCCACCTGGTAGAGACATGGGCTGGTACATCACCATGGGATTGATCTTCTGTGCCCTAATTGAGAGGTCAGGTACTATTACCAGCTGGGGTGTGTTCCGCCCATGTACCTCTCACATTTAATGTGCTCTAAAGGAGACTGGCAATGCCATTCTCCAGAGTGTCAGGTCATTACAGATGAGGAACTACCACAGCCCTCTCCTCTAGCTGTGCATGGCAGCATAAGCTCTACGTCTCCTGCCCCACCTCCACCCAGGTCTTCCATTTTCCTGAGCACTAATTGATCTTGGGCCATAATGGTCTCGGGTTTTATCTCTCTGTACCACGGTGTCAGGTTAACCTTCCAATAATTTGAACTTTAATGCACAGTCTGCTACTACAATCCAATCCAACAGTCAAAAGGGCGTTCAAGTCTGTTGAGACATCTTGTTCTAGGATCTTCGTAATATAAATAGATTTCTCTTCTCACTTGAGTCTGATCTCTTTTATTCTGTGTTTTTCCAGAAGTATCAGTATATCTCAGTTTGACAATGTTGTCCTTTTGTTTTGTCTGTTGCTGGACTAATTTCAACAGTACTACTTTTATTTTCCTAATTTTTGTGATTTAGGGTATTGAAAGTCAGTACCCTGTCATTCCAAAACACCTTCAAAGTGGTAAGGAAAAGCAACTTATATTTCATCCTTCTATACGTACACTCCTTTATTTCCACAACAAATTGCAAAAGGGTGTGTCATTGTGACTTTGGGGTAATTATGTTCAGCAAATGTAGGTCACCCAGCCTTTGACAGCTTTTTACCGTATCCCTAGTACCCGTTTCTTTTCATAGCATATGAGAAGTTCTGTAAATATTGATCTGAGTTTTCCATGTTTATCTTCAGAGTCTATCAGTGGAAGCATTTCACAAGTGCTGTGCCCATCAATCCTTTTGAATCTTTTGCAAATTTAATTTACTTTTCCATCTTGGCTTTCAGTAACGCATAAATTCCTCTGCATTGTCACCTTCCAAAACAGGTACCATCTGCAATCCCAAATTTCACTTTCTCAATTTCTGCATTGTTCTATTTAAGTGCTGCTTAATCTGTTCAATTTGTTTTACTGTCTCAACTACCTTCTTTCAGATCTCACAGACGTACTGTTTAGCAGACTGAATGGCTGCCTACTGTTCATGCAGAAAATCCACTTCCTCCATTGCAGTGACTTTCAAATTCTTCATGTACACTACGTATAGTGCAGTCAAGTTCCAAAATTCAATCCTTATGTCTTCCAAACCATTTTGCACCATTACAACATTCAGGAGGAGTACCTTTGTAGGTTCTGTACATATTGAAATCAAAGTATTGTGGCTGCCTCATTCTGGCTCCCAATTGACTTCTTCAGAATACTTATTCTATATTATATAATAAGGTATTCCAACACACACACACACTCACACACACACACACACACGCACACTTCATTTAGTCTATCACCAAATAATTATGTAATGCTGTATCTGTTTACCCTTGGAACTTTTCTCCCCGGGCCTCCGCTGAAAATGGACATGCATCCAGTCGGACTATCCCAGTCAACAAATGTAAAATAAAAAATAAAATAAAATAGATAATACTTCAGAATGCCAAAAACTGCATTAAATAAACTATTTTACTTCATAATTTAGCAGTTTTAACTTTTAGATAAACTAAGCAATTTGGGGAGGCAGCCAGTTTCATGAAACACTATACATCAAGCTGTGTCCTTTTACTTCACTTTTGGTAAAGATTGAGATTTCCATTTGGTATTTCAGTTACGCTTAAAGTGATTCAGAGAGATTTTACACATGTCACTGAGTAGCTTGTGGTGTGTGTGTAATTTATATTCCATTAGCAATGCGGCCAGACCAGAGCTTGATGTAAGAAGGGCTTAGTTACAGAAGAGGTGGACACAGAATAATCTCAAGCTGAGCAAAACTAAGTTTAAAATTTGAGTTGCAGAACTTAAATATGCAGGTTGTTATTTAACATATGAAGACTTGAAACCAGACACTGAGAAACTAAGAGGCATAGTTATACTGCCTCCATCTGAGGACAAGCAAGCTGTTATAAGATTTCTTGGAACAGTGCAGTTACATTTAACAGCTTTTTTATGAAATTCTTTAAAGTTACTTGCTGAATCACCTGAAATATGTTGATATGAATAATTTACAAATTGAATGGTTCCTACTCAAAATGGTATTAATGGTATTGGAACAGTGATTCTGCAGGAAGGTAAGCAAGTTATTGATGGTTCATAGTCCTTACAGTTTGCCAGAAAAAGTTGTGCTGAAGAAACACAATAGCTTCTTGCAAAAATATTAACTTATACATTATAAACCAGGAAATTAAATGATTATAGCACATATGTAGAGTCATTCATATCTGTGAGAGCAAAAGGACTTTTTGTGAACTAGGTAAGTCCACAATTGCTTATGACAGAAAAAGATGCTTAAGTGTTTCAGTGGCGTAATCAGGCTGATCCATATATGAGGAATCTTTGAAATGTAGCAGTGAAACACTGCCTGAGCATATGTCTGTTGTTAGAAAAGAAATCCAGTCATACTTATTCTTTAATAAAGAAATCTGCTGCATATGGTGTCTGATGCTTACAGCAAACAAAATGTCGGTGCCTAATCAGCTAAAAAATAGCTCTCAGGAATACATTGGCCACACGTAAGACCTCTGAAGTGTAAAGAAATAGCTTGCGATGTGCTGTACTAGCTTGGAATGTCAGTGAATACTGAACAAGAATTTCAGACTTGTTCATTATACACCATAGATTTGAACAGCAATCCAAAAGACATAAATGAGTCTTTTTTTAGTACTGTGAAGATCTTGAGGTAAAGCTGAAACTGACTCATTAGAGTTTTGTCACTGGGTCTGTTTGTGTCGATTATTGTTTGAAGTGTCATGAGGTCATGAAATCAGAAGACAGTGTAAGTGCTGGAACTGATAATGCCCCTTCTGTTATGTTTTTCAAGACATGCAAAGTTTGTTCTTGCTACCTCATATAATGATCAAAAGTTTGCAAGTACAGCATTTGAGAGGCATTCAGAGCAGTATGAATTTCAGTATGTGAATTATAGCCTAAATTATCCCCAGTCCTATGGACAAATTGAGAGGGGCAGTTTAAGCTGTGAAAAACATCAAGAAGAAAGCTCAGAGCATACTTCCAAGATATCTGCATACAACAACTTAACTTTAGCTCTCCCAGTGCGAAAACAGAAGCTGAGAAACAAAACCAGTGGTATTGTCAGCTTGAGTAAAATTCAGTTACTGGTTAGTAAGTACTTTGCCTGGATGCCAGCAAAGAAGATACTGAAAATAATCAACTAGAAAAGGTGAAGAGAAAACATTAACTGGAAAGAATCCTGCAGCTGTTGGAAAAAAAAAAACGGTTCAGTCTCCATCTTCTGTTCAAGACATGGCTTTCAGTAATCTAGAGGAGTAAAATAAATCAAATGTGGTAATAGCTGGTTAAAATAAATGGAACACTGAAGGAGTATATTAACTCAAGTAAAAAAAGGCTGGAAAATGGAAGAAGCTTTAAATAGGTATTCATATGAGATGATGAAACTGCAAAATTCAGTGATAAAAATGAAGAAAAGGATGGCTGTTCAAGAAGAGATGTTTCAAAAACTGTAGAATTAGATGTAGAGAACATCTGAGATTTTCTGCTGTGCCAGATAAACTAGAAGGAACAGACTGTATTCATTTTATAAAGCACAAATAAGCAATTGGATGGCATTCCACAGCAGGAATTGTTAATTGAAAGAGCACAGCATATGTATGTTCCAAATCTGTCCATGAGAAAGCAGTAAAGACCTGTATTAGTAAAGATGCAAACCTACCAGCAGGAAGAGTTAATCCTGACAAAAATGTGGCAAAAAAGGCAAAGTATTAAAAGTTGGAGACCATATAGTATTTGTGGAAATTTATTATTCAGTGTTCACCAGGCAGAAGAGAAGCTGATTTGTTCCAGTAATAAGGAAATGTCGAGAGGCAGGTGTGCAATTTAATCTGCTGTATCCAGTTGTTTACAGAATATTTTTTTCCTGGAAGAGCAAAGTCTTTTGCGATGTAGAACAGACTAAGGAGGAAATGCAAAAGCTTGTCCAACAAAAATTGAGCCAGCAAGCAAAAGGGGACTGTGCTTCTCATTCTTCTGATAATGAAGCACACTGAGGGACTTTGGCAGTAAAACCATTTCCACTGTTCCAACAAAAAATGTTTGAGAGACAGAGATAAGCACAGGAGTTGACCAGGAGAATCTGGAGTATCTTGTAATTGAACCAGAATCTGGAGTTGGGAGATGGTGATGAACAGGAAGAATACCAAAAACATAGAAATTAGTGAATACATGTGAGACTGCAAAGTATCAATTGCATTTGTGAAATACATGTATCAGAATAAGTGGAAACAGTGGACTTTTGTTGAATATGTTAAACTTGTGGGGAACTGAAAAGTATTCGTCTCACTTCATGTCATTAATGTTTGGAAGGACTCTAAGAGGAGGGGAAGAAGAAGGAAAAAAAAGGTTACTTGTAAGTAAAAGAATTTCTGCTGTTAACACTATTTATATGAAGCTTTTCCAAACATATATTGCATATTTTGGAGTAAAGTGTTTTAAGTTCTTATATTTGATAAAGTTATTAAAGTAAACATATCCTTTTTTCTTCTTCCTCTTTGGCTCCTTTCTTCTTTATTGGTATTACGAAATGTAGGCGTTACAGTGCAAAAAGAGAAGAAAAGTTAGACAAAAAACATGTTTAAGTTAATAGGGTGGAATCTTGGGTTGTTGAAGTGGGGGATGGGGTTTTAAACTACACATATAATATATGTGGAGCTGATATGTTTTCTCATCTTTTGCATAGGTGAATATCTGAATTAAAATCCTTGATCTAATCTAATAACAATTTTAGGTGGAAACAAGTAAATATAAGAACATAATAAAATGAAAAATTTTACTTTAGCAATAGGTTTTTCAGCTTCTCCTTCAGGCTGCAGTAGAAGACTGTATTGTTCTTTTTTCTCTTATTTTCCTTAGAGATAAGCTGATAATAAGGTGATAAAACACATAATGCTGGTTTCTTCAAGTTTAAACGTTAATGATTTCTGAAAGCTTGCAAGTGGTTTTCACATGGGAAAAGAAAGATAAAAAAAAGAACAGACACTAGTTAGTATAAGAAGAGGCAGTGGCAGTAACATGCATCTTAGCATAGATAACCTCAATTTCAGGTTAATTGGGGCCTATGAGCAGTTGTCTGTTCGGCCCAAGTGTTCCTGTTAGTAGGGTTAAACTTCATTATTTGAAGATGTACATACCTTTGTTGGTGTTTGTATTAAGTTAACAGCTTATAGGGTGTTCTGGGTGTGTGTGTGCGTCTGTGTGTGTGTGCGTGTGTGTGCGTCTGTGTGTGTGTGCGTCTGTGTGTGTGTGCGTCTGTGTGTGTGTGTGTGTGTGTGTGTGTGTGTGTGTGTGTGTGTGTGTGTGTGTTTTTGAAGGTTTTTATTAAAACAAAAAGTAATGCAAAATGAGACATAGGTTCCAGTACTGATGATAAACTGCCAAACATTAATATGTGCATGTATCACAAAAGCTGGAAATAGACATTTTAAAAAGCTGCCATATATAATAAGTCAGAATAATGAATTCTTACCATAATGGTAACACTTTCCTGCTACAGCTAATGCAGTCTCCACAGCACCCATGACACATAGCATTGGAGACTCACTAGTGAGACATGCAGATGTCCCACTCAGCAGGTTGGACAAGGAGAAAGTCATGGTCAGCTGCCTGTCCAGTGCCAGGATTCACCAAGTCACGCATGCACTCATGTCTTTCAGCACCAAGTGCCGTTATGACTCCGTCATAGTTCATGTTGGTATGAATGACCTGAGATGTACTTCCCTGGACTATATGAAGAGGGACATGATTGAGGTGTCTCAGTATGTGTTCCAGGCAAGTATATCCCTAGCCTTGAGCAACATACTACCCTCACCTAGAATTATGTCACAGTATAAGCAAAAAAAAAGATTGATTTCAATAATTGGCTTCGTTTTTGGTATCATTCCAAGGGGATCCAGTTCCTGTCTGCCTGGGAAGCCATGGTCGACAAATCTTGCTGCTTTGCCAGAGATGGTTTGCACCTGGCACCCCTAGGCTTTCAGCTGCTGGCAAATGCTCCCCCTTAGTGCCTTTTTAGGCAAGGTCTCAAAAACAACATTACCGATGTGAAATTAACCAATCAGAAGAAAATAAGGGTCATGCTGTCAAATGCTAGAAATTTAAACCAAAAACTGCATTCCCTGGAAGCACTTCTATCACTAGAAGATGTAGATGTCTGTGCAGTCACAGAAACCTGGTTTAAAGTCTCATAGAGTACCCCAGCCCTGTAAGGCTACAATCCCTTCCGCACCTTTAGACCACAAAATGAATGTGTAAAAACCAAAGGAGGCAGTGTTTCAATCTATATTAGAGATAAATTCACCTCATGTCTAGTTATACTGGACAGCTCCATGGAGATATTCCAAGTCCAGGTTATGGTGAGTAAGACCTGCATTCAAGTCCTAGCCAGTTATAGATCCCCCTCCCTCCATGAGTCATGACACCCATGTAGCCTACTTAACAAAACTGAAGACAATGCAAATTTTACCAAACACAGTGGTTATGGGGGGATTTCAGTTATCTCACCGCCAACGGGAAACCTACTCTTGCCCAAACTCACTAGCTCAAAAGTTCCTTGACTTTGTGAATTCAAATGCCCTGTAGCAAATTGTCCATACCCCGACAAGAGGAACAAACGTTCTAGATCTGGTCCTCACCAGCATGTCAACTAGGGGCACTGCTGCAGCTGTTGTACCTTAATTAGCTAAAACTGACCAAAAGTCTGTCTCCTTAGAACTGACACTAACACCACGACTCACAAAGGGTGAAATCAGACTAAAAAACTTCAGCAAGGCAAACTGTACCGTCCTAGGTGAGGGTATAAATGTATTCCAAGCCCCACCCCAAGCTGAAAGTGGTAACTACACCAAAGCTTACATTAAAGCCCTGTACAATCACTAGCATAAGAGCATACACTGAGCTGTACCAGATAGAATCAAAGCCAGAGCCCCAAGTAAAATCAAGCTGCCATGGTAGACTACCAGCATCAACAAACTGTATAGTAAATGCAAAAGGTTGCTGTCCAGGAAAATAAAGACAAGAACTCAACAACTGAAAAGCACCCTCCTCAGCCTTAACAGGTAAATAAGACAACCTCTCAAATCCTCCAAGAGCTCCTTTGAGAGAAACATAGCAAGTACTGCCAGTGATAACCATAAGGTCTTTCACAGCTATGCATGTAACCTAAAGGATAGGACCCAAGCATGTACAGAATTGGTGGCCAGTGGTGTCACCCACACTGACCCCACAGAGATAGCAAACCTGCTAGCGGATAGATTTGGTGAAAATTTCACACCCTTATCCCCTCCTAACTTACAACAGACCCTCCCCCAAATTCCCTCCCACCTTACATATTTGAAGAGCAGGTCCTCAAAGCCCTGTCCAAGGCAAAGTACACAGCCACTGTGTGACTAGTTGACATCCCAGGCTGTCTTACAGACAGGCTAAAACTTGAACTAGCATCCACCAGAAAGTACCCCTTTCAGTAATAGTCTAACCACAGGCTTTGTTTCTAAAGGAATGGAGAACAGCTATAGTTATTCCCTTCCACAAAGATGCACTAGCAACAGACTTGTGGAATTGCAGACCCATAAGCCTGACCAGCCTTCTCTGTAAGGCCGTGAAACTTATCATTGTGGACCTCATAAATAAAGACATAGGTGACATCCAAACCCTGGATCCTACTGAATTCGGCTTCATGAAATGCATATCCTACCTGTTAAATCTGGTGAGTTTCTTTGAAAGTGTGACCAAAGACATTGATGAGAACAAATCTGGGCACACAGCATAATTCTACTTAGCAAAGGCTTTCAATACAATCCCACATTCAGCCATTACCGATAAACTTAGTAAACTGAATGTAAACCCCTTCATTGTAAGATGGATTGCCAGCTGGCTCACAAATCGGACACACACTATGAAAGTGGGTGGCTCCACATCAACCAGCAGACCTGTTACCAGTGGGGTGCCACAGGGGTCAGTGCTGGCCCTCCTACTGTTTGGTATATACTTCTCAGAAGTTCAGGTCAAAACTAAAGGTTTGTGGCTGACCGAGTTTGCAGATGAATGCAAACTAGGTGCAATAATTGAATCCCCAAATGATGTCAGTATACTCCAGGATGGTGTCACACAGTCCAACGACTAGTGCATTAGTCACAATCTCAAAATGAATGCAAAGAAATGCATCATCATCAATAACAATACCCTAAGTACCCATGAAGTGGTAAGGGACCTGGGATCACATGGTGACTGCAACCTTAACCACCAAATTTCTATTGTTGTAAGGAAATCTTTCCACATAGCTCACTTGAGTAGTAAAGGTATCTCTTCAAGAGCAAAAGAAGTCATAACCCCCCGATACTTGTCACTTATCTGGCCCATAATTGGGTATAGCATCCCATTCAGTATGTACCGTACAAAGCATCTATAGTAATTAGAGAGACCTCAGAGGTTTCTATCAAAGAAGATCAAGGGCCTCCAGCATGTGCCTTACCCGGACCGACTAAAATCCCTGTCACTATACTCCATATCATATAGAATTTTTAGTGGAAACTTATGCCTGGCCTCCAGAGCAACCCAAGACCTAAACCTAATGAACTTACTGCATATCAGTAAATCAAATGGGTCTAGGGCTACCTGTTCCAGGGACTTACATGTGACCTGTGACTTAAATAGGACATGCTGGATGGACAGATTTTTCTCCCAGCGACTGCCATGTCTTTGGAACAGGCTACCAATTCTTGGTAAACAGAGCATCTCTATGACACTGTTCAAGAGGAACTTAGATGAGTGGATGGGGCACTGTAAATTCTTACCAGGGATATCGCCCACAACCCACCTGGATATGGGCAGTCATTACTAAATGCAATATTTTGGTATTGACTAGTACCTTTATGGTATTACATTGGGTTGGTTAAAATGACCTCCAGATTGATAGCCTAATAATTGGGTCTACTTTAGATCGCCGAAAACTTAAAATTTCGAGCGCTCACATGAGCAAAAATGCAGATATTTGATATTCATTTGTTTGGATCGCAGTACAGTGGAGATTGGGATATTTGCCTGTTCCTCACTGTGGTGCTATCTCGGAGTTGGAATATATATTTAGCAAGAGGTGGTGGGGGTCACAGCCCCCCCACAACAGCGATTTCGAATAACTGCATATTCGCTCATGTGAGCGCTCGAGATTTTAAGCTTTCGGCTATATAAAGTAGACCCTAGTAATCTCCTATGATCCTATGATCTTGGAATGTGAATGGTCTCATAAGTATAGACAAAAAGGAAATAATAATTATAATAAGAAATGCAGAGTGCAAATAGCAATCCTACAGGAGAGATATTTGGAAAGACCTGAGCATGCAAATTTGATAAAAAAAAGGAATTTCAGGATGAATAGTCTGCAGAATATCAGGGGCAACGGAAAAGCGAACTACTTATTTTAATTGCTAGAGGAGGTCCAGTAGTGATAGAAGAGGGGAAAAAAAGATAATGGCAGATTTGTAGTAGTAAGGGGCTACTGTCAAGGGATGAGGATTATGCTGGTATTATTTATATTCCAGTTAAAATTGCTGTTATGGAACTTAAAATAATTAAGGGAGAAATAATCAGTTTTCATCAGGGAATATTATTTAAAAATGGGGACTAGAATTTGATTTGCAGTAATGAGAATATTTCAGGGCAGAAGGGAAAAATATAACACAAGAGGGTAGATTTCTGAAGAAATGTATAAAAATATTTGGTCTGAAAGATATATGACTTCAGTAGTAAGAACTCAGAGGGAATTTACATTTTATTCTCCAAGGTACAATAACTGGGCTAGACTAGACAGAAGTTATATTTCACAGGAACATGTGCATTTAATTGGGAACTTTGACACATCTCCAATAACTATTTCCGATGATGTGCCAATAATTACAAAGATAAAAATGCAGGTTAATTAAGTAAAGATGAGACATTGGCACTTCCCCCACCTGCATGTTCAAAAGGAGAAGAATTTAAGGAATTGGTAGTGGATATTATCTGGGAAGTTATTAGGGAAGAGAGATACTCCAGGAGTTATAGTTAGTGAGTGGGGTAAAATAAAAGTGGAGTTTAAAATAGGGTAGAAATAATCTGGTTAAAAAACAATAAGAATTACTGAGGGGCTAACAAACGTTAAAATGTTACAAAATAAGGGGAATTTCACAACACAAGATGCACAATTGCAGAGTGTTAAAGAGAAAATAAGGGGGTATCTGGATAATATGCATGAGTTTAGAAAGATTGCTATTAAGCAACTGTTTCTAATATTTATGCCAGAGCACAAAAACTTTTGATACAGTGATTTAGGCAACAGAAAGTGGATAGCATTGTTGCCAAAGCTAGGAAGACTATAAAAGAAAAATAACCAGAGATCCTGTAGAGATATTAGAAATATTTCAAATGTTATGAAAATCTGTATAAAGCAGAGGAGTGGGGAAATCAGGAAAAAGCACAAATGGAAATATTTGTGGAAGTTTTAAATATGCCAAGGTTAGAGGTAGATGAGGCTCAACAGCTAACAAGTTAAGATAGGAGGAGCTGAGATAGAAATAGTGATGTATAGCCATTCTGCAGTAAAGTCTCCAGGGATAGATGGTATTTCATTTGAAGTTTGGAAGTTAGAAGGGAAGAAAATGATAAAGATTTGGAAGGTTTTGTTTAACAGTAGTTTAAAAGGAGGGGGAGCATCAACATACTTGGAAAAGGCTGTGGTGGATGTAATCCCTAAAGACAGTAAAGACCAATCAGATCCAGCTTCATGTGTCCCAGAGGATCCCAGCGCTGTGGAATAAGATCCCCATCCATGTAAGACAGAGTTCATCCCTGCCTGTATTAAAACAAAACCTTGACATTTGGATGGGAAATTTTAAATTTACCCCCAGTCTGGCCCCCATTTCCACTATAGGCAGAGACTGTCAATAAAGATATATTATCCTAACTAACACCCCCCTACAAATCCTTAGCCTACTAACTTGCCCTCCCTTATGATACTTGGGACCCGAATGGTTTAGGGTATACATCTAGGCTTGTAAGGGCCCTAGTGGTCATTAGCTTAGTAATGAGCTATGAACCTATATAGGCCATTTGAATTTTAAGCCATGATTATAAAGTGTTTACATCTACAATGGCTAAAGGCAATGCCAAAGTTGGTAGATATGGACCAGTGTGGTTTTGTGGAGGGGATGCAAACATTTGACAGCATTACTAGAACAATGATGATCCAGAGGGAAGCAGAATGCATGAAAATACTGCAATTATTGGTGGGTCGATGCAAAGAAGCATTCAATAGGATAAGCTGGGGTTTTATGAGTAGGGCAGTGGAAGCATTTACATTTCTTGATCCAATAAGGTTAATCAGAAAGCTTTATGAAGGATTGGAGACAAAAGTCAAAGTATCTGCTAAGTTGTGTCTGAACGGAGGATCCAGGCAGGGGTGTCATCATTCCCCTTTCTCTATTTGCATTATATTTAGAATCATTGACAAAGAAAATAAGGGACTCAGAAATTCAAGGATATAGTTGGTATGGTATTCAAGAAAAGTTGGCATTATTTGGAGATATTATTTTGTACCTGATAGAAATAGGAAATGAGATCTCAGTGTTGTAGAACATTCTGAGAGCATTCTATTTTTTGTTGGGATATAAAATTAATGAAGTTAAAACAAAGGGTATAGTTATAAACTATTTGTCCACATATGAATTGGTTCAGCAATACCCATATTTATGGGGACATGATAAGATGAAGTATTTAAGAGTATGGCTTACAAAAATGATTATGTTATGCAGAAAGTTTTATGTGGGAAGAGACTAAACAAAAGATAATACAAAAGCCGAGAAACTGGTCATTCTTTCTTATGAATACGGATAGCAAGACAGAAGCAGTAAAATGTTTTTAGTCCCTTAAATTTTGTACACATATCAGGCATGTTTTTATCAAGAAGAGGAGAAATTGTGGATAGTGATTAATAAAGAGTTGAAGGATTTTATTCGGGAGGGGAAGAGGGCAAGAGTCAGTGGGATAAGTTTATCCTCCCAATAGATCAAGGAGATGTTTTTAATGGTTATTCCAGAGCTGCACAGTTATGTCTCTTATACATAACACAAGCAGAAGGCTGCAATTAGAAGTGGAAATGGATGATGATGAAGCAAGGAGGTAATTCAAGAAATAAGGAAGGAATGGGATTTTGGATGATGATCTTTAAGGAGAATAATAGTCATATAGAATATTATATTCACAGTGTAGCAGAAAGTATACTAAGAACTAAGCCAGAACTGGAATGGAGAAGGGAGATTCTGCTGATAGGGATGACTGCATATAGGGGTACAGAGAATAGGTAAGAAGGGGCTGGAATTTAATGGAGGAAGCGGGCAAATGAACCAAAGTATTGGGAACAAATAATTATAGAGGAAAGGTTGGTAGAATGAGAAGAGGTCAAGAGGACATTTGGATTGTAGGCTAGTGATTGCCTTCCCTATCAGGGATTATTTATTTATTTATTATTTATTTGCATTTGTTTACCGGGATGATCCAGCTGGGCCAAAAGTGCCCATTTTCAGCGGAGTCCCACAGAGAAAAGCTCCACATACAAGACATTTCACATACAGTACAGAATTTACATTAATAAAGACATATAGTACATATTGGCAGCTTATACAATTGGTAAAAAAACAGTACATAAGTAGTCATTCCCAAATCAGAGATATTATACAATCTATTCAGAGTATATACATGAGAACATTCCATATGAGTAGTTTTCAGCTAGCCAAATTTATATAGGACATGTCATGCAGTGGGTGCAAAGCAGATATAGGAAGTAATTAGATATTAGGTACTTAAACTTTTCACACATTTAGGAGGTGTAATAGCTGAGCAATAGGCTATATGAGTACTGTTGCAGGAATCGGCAAAGTCGGTGGATATTGTTGCAAATATAAGTGGTGGTATAATATTAAGGTAGTCTGCAAGAGTACCTAAATGTCTCTCCTGATTCAATGGTAGGTCTATAAGGGTTAGGAAGAGAAGGAAGTAGACAGGAGAGATCAATCGTAGGAGAATGAGGGTTAGAAGAAGAGGGAAGTTATACTACAATAGTGTGCCTGCTGTGCTACATACAGAAAGTAGCAATGTGTGGCATAAGTGAGCATTGAAGGCAGGCATTCAGAAGTGTGTATTCCTGATGTGCAATCCTCCAGGGATGTTGTTACTGTGTTGTGAGTCATTTGTGACCCTAAAGGCAACTTACTTAGGCAAGTACATCAATGATAACTTACTGAGAGAGTGTACTACCAATATGAAATTGCCACACCATTCTAAGCTGTCATAGGAAATGTAGGCCAAGGCAACCTATTCAGTCCAGTCAGCAGTCTGCTAACTGGTTGTGTGACATTTTATCACTTGTTAGTATGATACTGCTTAAACATTAATAGCAATACCCTAAGCATACAGTCAGTGGTGAGAGATCTGGGCACAGGTTGACAACAACCTTAACTTCGATCGCCATGTCTCCACAGTGGTATGAAGGGCATTTTATATTGCTCATCTCATAAGTAAGGGCATTGCCTCCAGATGAAAAGAGGTTATAACCTGCCTGTATTCTTTCCTCATCAGGCCAATAATAAAGTATAATGCTGTCTTTGGTATGCTCCTTTCTACACGCCTGCAGCAACTGAAGAGCCTGCAAAGGTTCCTTACAAAGGAAATTCAGGATCTTCATTATCTGTCTTATGTGAACAGACTGAAATCATTCTCACTTTACACTGTGTCGTACAGACTGCTCAGAGTTGACCTGTGTCTTGCATATAGAGCAATCTCTGACTCAGCTTTAATGGAAATGCTGCACATTTGCAAGTCAAATGTCACACTGGTCATTCGCTCAAAGGACCTTAACCTGGAATGTGACATCAATCGAACTTGCTGGAGCGGCAGATTTGTCTCACATTGTTTGCCCCACCTTTGGACCATGCTTCATATTCATGTTAAACAAAACCCCTCATTGGCCCTATTTAAGCACAATTTGGACAATTGGATGGGTAACTGGAAATTCATCCCAGGGGTTCCAGCTGTGCCCCTCTTGGACAGGGGCAATGGGTGCTGATTTTAGTGTCTGCTTGAACCAGACACCCTTGGGAACATGGGTGTAATTTGGCTAGGCTTGTAATGGCCCTGGGGCTGTTAGCCTAGTAACCCCCTATGATACTATGATGATGGAGAGGCGGACTAAGTAAAAAGACAGGTGAATGTGAAAGGAGGATGCCAGAGTAGTAGAGTGGGGGTGACAATAGTTGTGATGGTTGAAGTTAGGTTATATGAGATGTGGTGTTAGCACATATGCACAGCCAAGATGAGGAGAGATGTTTCAGAGATGACTTGACGAGAGTTGCTGAGCGGGTGGATCTAACTGTTGGAAGGAGGTAGATCCAAAGTTTTGTGATGATAAAGGAGTAAAGCATCTGACCAGCCAAAGGTTTGGCTTTTTCTACATTTATGAGCAGTTGGTTGTTGGATCAGAGTGGTCTGTAGGATGGTATAAAAAATATATAGAAGATAGAGCAGGACACATGGATGAATTATGAATGAGTTTGTGAGCTGTAATTAGTTGGATAAAGGTGAGATAGTTGGGGAGTTCAAGCCATTTTAGGTTGCGTAATGATAAGCAGTGGGGGGATGAGTAGGAGGTGTAGCATGAGTCTAGTATGGACTTTAGAGAGGACTGAATGTTGGTGAGGAGGTGGGCACTGTATAAAAGAGAGGGCAATAGAAAAGAAGAGGCAAGGGAAAGTCGGGCTGATGCACTGAGTAGATGTTTGTGTCGATAGAAAATGCCAAGCATTTGATGTGTCTTTTTGACATTGGACTGGATGTGCAGGTCGAATGTGAGGTTTTCATCTATGATGACATCTAGGAGCTTTGTGCTAGGTACAGTGTCGATGGTGGTACCATTTAGGGATTGAATGGTGAAGTTCTCTTTTTGTACGGTTGTGGATTTTTTGGGGGGGCAAAGATTACTAGTTTGGTTTTGTTGGGGTTCAGGTCAAGATGATTATTAGAAATCCAAATTTCAGTGGAGGTGAGGGCGTTTTGGGTGAGTTGGTGTAGTTCTGAAGAATTGTTTGCAGTGCAGATGATAGTGGAGTCATCTGCGTACTGGTTGGCTGAGCCTTGATTGAGTGCTGTGTGGAAGTTATTGATAAATATGCTAAACGGAAGTAGGCCTAAAATGGAACCTTAAGGAACACCAGTGGTGGTGTTTAGGAAGGGGAGTAAGAGTTCTGCCATTTGGTTTGCCTGTTAGTGAACCAGTATAGAGTTTGAGATGAGGTACCTATTTTAGAGAGTTTTGTTAGAAGGAGAGAGTGGGATATAGTATCAGAAGCTTTATAAAGGTCAAGAAATAGTGAAGATATGATTTTACCAGCATCACGGGCTTGGTTGGCAGTGTTCATGAAGGATATGAGGACAGTGGTGGTACTAGGTCCTGGCCTAAATCCATGTTGAGTGTGGGAGAGGATATGGTTGTGAGTCAGTTGGTGAAGAAGTTGAGAACGAATATATTTTTCCAGAATCGTAGAGATAGGTGATAGTATAGCAAATGGGTGGAAGTTGGTGGTGTCTATGTTGGGGCCCCCTTTGTGTAGAGGGAGGATATAAGCTTTTTTCCAGATGAAGAGCATATAGAATTCTTGGATAGATCTTTTGAGAAGTATGCTGATAGGGTAAGCGATTGATATGGCTGAGATTTGCAGATATTTGGCGGGTATATTGTCAGGGGTATTTGTGCATGTTTTGAGTTTTAGAAGCAATTTTTTAATAGTCAAGGTGGGTATAGGTGACAGAGTAAAGTTGGGAAGAGGGGGTGTACTGCTGTTCACTGTGGAGAGGTCTGTGGTGGACAATTTGGTCTTGGGAAAAGTAGCAGTTAGATTGGCTATAGTATCTATGAAATAGGAGTTGAAGGTTTCAGCAATTTCAATGGGTGTCTTATTTGGGTATAGGCAAGGATTATTACTAGAGAGTGGGTTTAATAAAGAGTTGAGAGAGCTCCAGCATTTCTTTGGGTTTTGCTTGTGTTGATTTTGTAATGTAAGTAGTGTTCATTTTTGTTTTATAGTACTAGGCTCTTATCCAGGTTTCAGAGCTGTTTTTATTGAGCGAGGTCAGATGGGTTTTTGTTTTTTTGCCAGATTTCCCATGATTTGTCCCTACATTTCATGAGATCCTTAGTAGGTCTTGTTAACCAACTGGCATGGTTGGTCTTTACTCTCTTTTGTCTAAGGGAAGCAAGGTTTTTTAGTATGCTGAGGAAGGTTGAGTTGAAGAACCCAACTGCCTCATCAAGGGGAACTGATTTTAGTGCATCCCAGTTGATGTTAAGCAACCTTGGGTTAAAGCCAGATGAACAGAACTGGGATTCATGTCTGGTAACCCTGTACTGATGTTTATTAATTGTGATATATTCACATTGTATAAAGGCCGGGTCAGTTATATTATTGGAGAGAGTACCAAAGAATGTGATCTTATTTGGATTGGACACTAAAATGCATCTAAGATTGAGCCATTAGTATTAATTTTATTAGGCCTGGTTATGGTGTTAACTAACTGGGTGACCTTATGTAGATTGATATTGCAGTTAGAGTGGTGTGGGGATATGTCTAGCCAGCTGATATTTATGTCTTCCAGTATGATAATCTAATTTTTACATTAGTAGATGCCCAGGCAAAAATTTCCTCAAGAATTGGGATGTTATTGCCTGGGGGGATGTAAATGACTGTCACACAGAGATTTTTGCAGTTATTCAGTTTAAGGAAAGAAACTAGAAGTTCAGCTGTGGAGAACTGTTTGTTGGGTTTTGTATATGGGGCAATATTTAAGGACATGGGATATATTAGAGAGATGCCTCCACCTTTTTTCAGGGTCTGTCAGCCCTAAGACAGGTGAAATCTGGGAGAAGGAATTTTGTGTCCTTAATATAGGGTTTTAGCCATGCTTCAGTTGAGGCAATAATATTGGGTTTGTTTTGGACTATCCATGCACGGAAGTCATGTATTTTATTTGTGATGCTTTGTAGGTTAATTGTAGTGAAGTTAATTCATTTGTGGGTGTTGGGGGGGGTTGCAGAGGAGAGGAGATGGGACCTAGGTTAGGATGTATGTCCCCACATAGCGATAGGTTTGCTGCAGGATATGGGAGAGTAGTGTTTTCTAGTTTCTGTTTTACTTTGATTGGATAATTTAGAGAGAAAATATTATTGATGTGGTGATGGTGGAGGAGGATTTTTATTCTGGTACATAATATGCTTGTGTTGTAAAAGCTGGCTGAAATTTGCAAGAAGGAAGTCGTGGGTTCAGACTGTATGGGGAGAGAGGATAACAGGCAGTGGACGGAAGAGGTAGTAGAATGATGTAGCGGCGTTAGATGTAGTAGGATATTGAAGGAAAGTGATAAGGTAAGTAGAGTAGTGATAGTAGAGATGGACATTGTAGTACGGGATGTGGATGACAAAAGGAGTGAGAATTAGTGTGCAGTAGTGAGATGTGGTGGTGGAAAAGAGGTTTTACTGATGGGTAATGATGAGGTGAGTTAAGAAGTTGGGTATGAGTGAGTTTGGTCGGATATGGGGCTAATGGTGTAATGTGAGAGGAAGTGAAGAGATGTGGCTAGTGGTGTAATGAGAGGGGGAATTGGAGGGGGATAATTGGGTGGTGGGGTAGGGTTGAGGAGCTAGAGTAAGTATAAATGTAATTGCTGTGAGGGTGGGTTAGAATGGGAGTAGGGCGGGGGGAGTGAGCCCGAGTGCAGAGACGGCAAACAGAGCAGGTTGAAACCAAATGTGGATTTGCTATCTGGAAAGAAAACTATCAGTAAGGTAGGAAATCTGGAGAGGGAGTAGATGGTTTGAGTATTTAAAGATGGTGCCGCATCTCCGGGAAGGAATAAGTAAACTCTCAAGAAGAAGAGGAAGGGAATAGACAGGATTGACAGAAAGCTGTGAGAAAACAGGTTTGACAGGACTAGGAAACTTTCAATAGAATTATGTTAGGAGAACAAGAAAAAGGGGGGCTATGAACCAGAACTTGGAGAAAGCTGTGAGAAGAGGAAAAACAATCAACCAACTAGCCCAGGTCAGTATGTAAAGGTATCTGTCTAGCATCAGGGAAGTAGAATATAAAGTACATGCAAAGCTTTGGGAAACTGTATATATTTGTTACAGTAAATGGGAGAATACAATGTAAGAATATAAAATAAATATAATATGTAAGATAAATAAAATATAAGAATATAAAATATATGCAAAGCTTTGGGAAAATGTATACATTTGTTACAATATATGGGAGGAAATGGGGGTGGGGGTCCAGTAGTGTGCACAGCAGAAGAATCAGTAGGAGTATCACAGAGAGAAAATTATAATAGACCTACGCTGCTCACAGTTTGTTGATAAAAGTAGGACTTGCAGTAGCTTTTACTGGTTTGTACGGGGTTCCGCTCTCCGTGTTCTTGTATGCAGGCAGTTGCTTCAGGTTTTTTTTTTTTAAATCAGAGTTTAGACAAAGGTAAGTAAAAGAATAAGGGGAAACTTAAATGAAAGGCTTGCACTGGTTGAGATTTTAATTGAATCTCGAACAGAAACTGCTAAAAAAGGGATAATTAGTAGGGCATATAAAATATTGTAATTGCACAATAAGTATAGGACTCAATCAGGGGAGATCAGAAACGATTGAGAAGTGAGTTTAGATAAGCAATTCACAAAGAAACAATGAAACATATATATGGTGCCCAAATATGTAATAAAATCTACAAGATTTATGATTTATGCTTGGAAGTGTTTGCAGAGGTACTTTTATAACCCAAGCAGACTCCAAAGAATGTTTCCTCAGGTAGATGGCGAATGTTGGTGGTGCAGTGGGAGAAGAAAGAGGCTTCCTGGGACCATATGTTCTCAGAGTGCAATGTGTTGGCAGACTTTAAAAAATCCATATAGAGTATTCTGTCAGGAATATTAGGTGAGCAAATTAGTGTAACTAAGGGAATGGTTGTTTGAGCTGGGATAAACGATCTGAATTGCCTAGACATAGTAAAGCCTTGTTAATTTTAGTATTAGTGGCTGCCAAAAAAGCAATTATTAGAAAAGTGGAAATCAAAGGCTAAACCAACCATACTTGAAGTAGTAAATACTGCAACATAGGTAAAATAACATTGGTTGGCTCTTTAGAAGGGTAGGAGTAAATTACATAGAAAAAATGGAAATTGTGGGAAGACTACATGCAGAAAAATGTTTTGGAGGAAGAATGAGGTTTAGGAGATGGCAGGAAATAAACATTTTATATAATGCTGCTTTGATTATATGATGTATAACAACATATGATGTGTTGTAATGTTTGTGTTAACTTGTTAATATGGTTTGACTGCTTTTATAGAAGTGTAATTCAATACAGGTGTTTAAAAAAACAAAAAAGCTCAGAACATTGACAGTAAATGTTTTACAGATTTACTTAAAACGGTTCTGTTTCCCATAGAATGTGACTTCCCTCCAGTGCTTGGGCATGTGTTGTTCTGGGTGTAGGAAGGGGAAGGGGTATTCAAGCAGTGGTAAGATATTTTGAGTCCTCACCAGCATCCAGTTTTTTTTTATTTTCCCCTAGTGGCATAATAATCTGTGCTACTGCTGAGGCACACAATGCATCTCCACAAGTGCATACTCTAGCATATTTACCTTAAGCACTACTATTCTTAGTGGTTTGGTGAACCTAACACCCACCCCAAACTGTATATTTGCATTTCTGCCCCGCCTCTGATGGGGCCCATACTGTACACAGACAGCATCACCCCTGCTACCCACAGAATAGACATGCCAATCATACATAGTCAACTCTATCAGTTTCCCATGCGCTAATCAGTCCTGGAGTTACTCAGACCATAGTTGCAACTTTTTTGCATGCACCCTTTATTCCAGTTTGCCAGTCACTTCATCTTGTTGTGAACAACCATTGAACATTGAAATGTAACATGAACAAATAAATATTCAAAAAGAAAAAAAGACATGAAAATGTCATGTATTTTAACTGAAAGAAATTATAATAATTCACAAAAGTTATAGAATTGTTTGATTTCTCTCTAATTCAGAAGTACAGTATTAAGTAATATCTTTAATGGGGAAATAGATGTCCTTGTGCCTGTATAATTAGCACATTAACCTTTTTTTCCTTTAACTAGCTTGGTTAGTTGTCTTCATACCTGCCGTATTGGGGAGCCCTTCTTAGGTTTTGAAATCCAATATTAACTCATAGGTTTCTTTCTTCATATCGTAGTCATAGTGTTCATTTATTCAGGTGTTGTCTTGATGTAACCTTTCTTGCCTTACATTTAAGTGTCAAAATCTCCTGCTGATCATCTTTATTTCCTTTCCTGTAGGTGCTACTCTCATTTTCCAGTAAAATAGACATTTTCCAGTGGCTTTTTAAGTTTCCAGTAAAAATAGACCAAATACCAATTTCTATTGTTGGATGCTGTTATGGACCAGTCCCAGTTAATCATAAAGTATATTTTTACAAAATGCTAAACCCTTCCAAAAAGATATTTAAGTGTATAAGGACTAATTTATATTTAAAATTATCTAGTTATGAACACTCACAAAAAATATATTCCCATCTGCCCCTTGCACCCTAACCAAATCTCCAGCAACTACCGCTCACTTGATGGAACATTTTTTTTTCTTGTCTGTCAGGGGTATAGAAGTACATGAGCTCCAATTTTTCCTCCCATTTCTTCTTGAGCTTCAGGGATTCACCCTTTTACTTTCATGGTGTATTATGTATGCTCTGCTTGCCAGCCATCTCTCTCTCTCTCTCTGGTTTTCTAATCTAGGTTCCTCCAGAAGCATCCCTAACTCTGGTATTTTCCCACTTGGTCCAGAAACGACTTTTTGTGTAAGTTTCGTTTGGATGCCAAGAAGACTTAATGTATCTGCCCTCTCATGTAGGCCAAATGTCTCCCTTGACAATTCCTATATAATTATTTTCTCCTGCCCTCAGCTGGTGCCAAAATCTTACTTCTTTGTTTTTATGTGTTCATATTCTAGCTGTATCATTACCCCTTGCCATACTAGCTTCATAACCCATGGTAGGATCTTGTGCTGCCAGTTATTCAGTTCCTTGTACTTTATTCCCTTTATTGGCTTTACTGCAAATTGTCACCAGGTAAGTTGTCCCATGGTCAGACTTGTTCCATAATGCCCAAAAAGTAAGCTGCCTTATTTTCCCTCAGTTGTGCCAGTTTTGTGAAACCACAATGCTTATCTATTTTGCTACATATGTTTTTTGTTGCAGTAGATAGATATAGGCATCTCAGAGGCATAGCTCTGTAGTTGGTCAAAACATCAGGTATACTTAATTCTCCATATAAGTGTGCATAATCTAGTTTTCCCATGTGACCTGAGGATACTTAAATTCCAAAATGTCTTTCTTTTAAAGCTGCTATCAACTTTTCAAGTGAAATTATGAAAGCTTGCCCTTGCAAAATTATCAGAGGCAACTCAAATATTTTTTTTCTAGCACTTTATAGTCTAGCTCAATCATTGTTAATTTCCCTTTTCTCACATATCTCATACTTTGCTTGTCTACTTGTCCCATACTTCTGTCAGTGACATTTGACCTCTTTGAGCTAACCTCATGAAAGTTTTATTTATCTTGTCCCTAAATATATGGGTAGTTTGGAACAAAATTGTAAGTTGGGGATGATTATTCTTTACTTTCTTTATTTAGTTCCTCTTTCCCCTTTTCTATATCCCAAGTGAAGCTGGAGATTTTTCAAGGCTAAAAATAATTTGTATTTGTCCTTCTGTGGGTGAGAGAGGTATATGAAAACATCATCAGCAAACAAAGCTGTCTTGATCTCCTGTCCTAGCCAAGAGTACTTGTTGTATGTGTGAAGATTTAATTAATAAATCTAAGGGATTCTACATAAAATGCAAATGATAGTGGAGACATAGGGCAATCCATTCAAGTTCCCCTTTGCATCCTAAAGGGTTCAGATAAACTATCATTTAATTTAATCTGTGCTAAGGGATTCCTCGTATATAAACCTAATTATGGTTCTGAAAATCTGAACTTGTCTACAGTTCCTAAGAAGACCCCCCCCTTAACTCTGTCAAATTATTTTTCTGTGTTTGTCTATCAGTAAATGTTTTACTTTATTTGCATAATCCATAAGCATCACTTTTTCAGCTGTCTTGTTGAAAGTGTGTTTCCCTTTGAAAAACCCACATTGGTCATGTTCTATTAGACCTAACATTCTTTTGGCTACTATCCCATGACAATCTTAAAGTCTTGGTTAAACAAAAGTATAGTTTTTTATGATATTAAGTTCTGGGGTCCTTGCCCTCTTTTGGAATGACAGAGGTTATCACTTGCCTCCATGATCGGGGGATGCCTTTGACCTGCATTATGTTGTTAAACAGTTCCACCCAGAAATTCATCAGCCTTTGCCCCCCCCTTCCCAGTTTCCTTACTTCCACTGGAATCCCATCTTCCTGATGGACTTATCAAAGGATTGCCTGACATAAGGTATAATCCATGATAATAAAAAAGTAAAAAGTATGGTTATTTATTTATTCATTCATTCATTAATTTTGTTTATTTATTTATTTATTTACCTACTGTTTGGTAACCGGATAGATGGACTGCTCCATAGATTCTTTTCAGCATTCTAGGCTTTGGGTAAAGAGAGAGAGGAATAGTATCCAAGTATTGTGAACATTGCAGATCATAAGACCCCTCCACCTCTTCCTTGTATAACGTCTCATAGAACTCTTTAAATATTAATTGTATTTCTTCTAAAGTTCCTAGTCAAGTTTGGGTCATTGGTTCAATCAACTTGAAAATTCCTCTTTCTCCTTTCTACCTCCTCAGCTTCTGGGCCAAATACTTCTGGAATATGGGTGTATTTTCATAACATACCATTTTAATGATATTGCCTGAAATTCAGTTACCCTTATTAAATGTTCATTTCCTAGCCTATGTCCTCCTTCTAATTCTTTTTGGTCATCTACTGACCATTCATCATTCATCTCACTGTAATGCATTAAATTACCTAGCATATATCCGTATTATCATTTTGTCTTCCCTCGTCTTTCCGGTTTTATTTACAACTCCCCTAAAGTCCTCCTTTAATGCATTTATTCTACCTAACATGTCTCTATTTCCTATTTTGCGCCTTTCCAGTAACGCTTACAATTTGTCTTTACACTGCTTAAATAGTAAGTTAGGAATCTTCAGTACTAATGCATTGACCAGGCTCTTTTTGATTTAGTCCTGTCCTGGTCAGATACTACGATTACTAATAAGAACAATATGCTCTTGTGTAATATAAACCTTGTCTTTCCTAGACTAACCTTTGTGTCTATAGGAATAAAAGGTAAACTAATGCTTGTTGGAACAAATTTTAGCCACATCCTGCATTCTAAACCTCTTCATAGCTGCTTTCAGATATCTACTGTCTCCTGAAAACCTTAAGCATTTTGGTCTTTATGATCTTACCTATTAGTTGTGGTGTTCCAGTTACTTATCGCTATAGAAGAAATAAAATATTTTAGTGATAAAGTATTAGCTCACTCAAAATCCTAGTTACTCATTCTGGCTTTTACATTTTTTCCACCACATTGTCTTTCTGGAATTCTGTAGTATTAATTTATTTGCTGTTAGTTTTCTCTAGGCTGCTATTTACCATGGAACAGTGTATACAGACTTTTTATTTTCACTAACTTTTTCTGTGCCTCAAAACTGGTAGAGAGAACTGGCAATTTCTGCAGTGAATTAAACCTGCACAGAGAGCGAGGACATTATTTTGCTATCATTGCCAAGATGTAATGCCTGAAGTCCAGCTATAGTCAGGACTTTATTCCTGCACATCACTGCAGCTGGATTGTAACAGAACTTTGCTTCCCAATTGTGTGGTCATACAATCACAAAAAGCAATCAGACTGTGAACCTATAAGTCACATGTGCATTGCCAGCATGCATTACTTTTTCCTGTGATTTCTTGTAGTGCTGAAGAACCTGTGGGAGTCACATTAACCCTAGCCAACTTGGCATACTTGAGTTGGAGAGGCCAGAGGAGTAGGCTTATTGATACCATATTCAGACACTAAGCATTTGCTGGCACACTGAATGGATATCTGCAGATACTATTAGCGAGCCAGAAGCAGTCACGTTTGAATGCTTTGAATATGGAAAAGTTGGTGCTGATACCATGATGGCTTATAGGGATGCACATTCCATGTTTCAGTGACAGAGAATGAGAGAAGCATGGTGTAAGAGGGAGCCTTTTTCATGAGTATTGTGAGGTCACCCTATTAATGCCTTCAAAATGAATGGACCTTGGTTGATTTTTATCCTCTAGATCATTTACTTTCTCTCTTCAGTCCAGCAGCAATCCAGTATCATTCTAGGGACTTTCTTGCTGATCCCTATGTTGAGCACTCTTAACAGCTGTTAATTTCCTCAGTTATGTAGGCTTCAGGATGCTTTGTACATCTTCTTGTATCTTTCTGAACTAGTGCTTACACTTGTGAGAATCATTTATGCCATGCTGCTTTCCAAGCGAGTAAATGCAGTGCTGTGGTATATCCTGTCTGTTGATCTGGCTACTACTGGTTCACTGTAAAGGTTTATATGTTTTGACATCAAATGCTTAAACTTCCCATATTGAACACTGAGATCAAAATCTGATATACCTGAGCAGCAGAATGGAACTGGGGAGCACAAAGTCTAGACCCATCCTCCTGTTCCAAAGTTTGAAATAGTGACATGCATGAGACCTTTCTACTCCTGAGCTCGTTCACTGCAGAAAATGTTGATTTGTGCCAAACTGAAGCCATCTGAAGAGGAAATATCAGCAGTTGCCCACTGCTGATGGCCTCTGAAGTCATATTTATTGTGTCTGTGTTTGAAGGTACTTCCATTCTCTCTGCAAACATCTGTAGGGGACTTGGACACAGATTTTTGTAAGGCCTTAATATGTGCATGCTTCTGCTTGTTTTTCTTCCTGTGGGGAAGTCATCAGTATTCCTCTGTCTCAGTAAACTTTGGCCTTGATTTCCACTTTGCAAATTTATCAGAACTTGGTATTCCACTTATAAATAGGACTGATGATGAAGAATCAAAGAAGATGCGGTATCTGCTTGCTGTTTGTGGTTTGTAATAGTAATTATTTGTCTTCCTTGCTCAGTTTTAGAGACCCATTATCTTGCTGTTAATCTTTTTTTTTTTAGCCGTTTACACGTGACTGTTCAGTTCTGACACGCTTCTTTGTTATTAGGCTTTTATTAGGTAGTTCATTTATCTCCTGGGGTGGTGAAACACAATGTCATGGAATCTATTCTTTAGACAGATCATGCCATGTAAAATGTTTCCTCACTACACTACAGCCTTGTGGTATATCTTGAAGTAGCGTTACTTCAATACATGAAAATCTTGGGTGTCTAAAGGTTGTAATGCTTTTCTAGAACCTGTTAGCATAGCTATCTGATTCTGACAATCCACACAGAGGAAGACTTAATGTGCAAGCAATATGTTTACCTCAAGTGTAGCTATAAGCAGTTTTCTGCATCCCCATGTCCTGTGAAAGGGTTACCTTTACTGTACCTCCTGCCCTGCAGCGTGCAACAGGCATGTAATGTGATTTGCCTCACCATCCATCCTAGCAAAATGGAGCTGGAATTGAGTCATTTAGTGCTTTCCACACCCAAGTCTTTCTTATTTGACTTTCTTCTGGGTTTCTAATTGGTCACCAGTAACTAGTGGTACAGAAAGATGTCAGGCTTCTGTGCTACTACACTGTTTTAGCTTTCCTGACTCTCTGAGTTGGGACCCTCATCTTTCTGTCTGTCTGACTGTCTTTCTGTTGAGTCATTTCTCTCTCTCTGCCTACCTATCTACTTACCTGTTTGTACTTAGGTCTTTCTGTCTATATATTTAGCTAGCTATTATCCTTTCTTTCTTATTTCACTGTTCACTAAAGCCAAGTAGTCCTGTCAAAATTAACCAAACATAAACCAGTCCTGTTGCACAAATCCAAAAACCACACTAGGACAGTATGTTTTAGCGCTTTCATCCACTTTTTATTGCATGAACTTCTTCAGGAAAAAAAACAGATGTACCCTACCCAAACTTCCTTTTTATACATTGTTTCAAATGACATACAGGAAATGACATCAAATTAGTTGTAATGAAATTAAAAATAGAAATTGATAAATACATATATGTGTCCTAACCTTGTAAAATACAACTCTTTTTATATGTCCTTACAAATAAATGTTATATACAAAGAAATATAAAATGTAAACATATGTAAATTCATCTGTATTTATTAGAAATTTTGAGAGACTATAAAATAGGAGATGAACTTATTTATTTTGGTGCTTTAGATGTTAGGTCTCTATATACTTTGATTGACCAAGAAAGGGGTATTGAATATCTCAGAGAATACCTGACTAACTACACTAATTTTTTCAGGTGAAAAAGTTAATACTGTCTGTAGTTTGATGGACTTGGTTTTAAACAACAACTATTTCAAATTTAATATAACTTTGTACAAACAAGTGTCTGGAGTAGCAATGGGGGCAAGGGTGGCTTCCGCGTTTGCAAATCTGGTTATGGCCAACTGGGAATTGAAGTTTATAAATCAACATCCCAGTTTTAACAAAGTCCAGGTTTACTGTAGATATATAGATGACCTTTTTTTTTATTTGGAAAGGAAACTATG
>NC_056739.1:906461032-906546148 GCF_019279795.1 Protopterus annectens
GATTTATTCAACTGGGAACAGTCTTTGGTTGCTCTCAAGGTCAACAGGATATACGATCTTTTGGAAGATAATGCCCCAGACATGACAACCTTCCCTCCATTAATCCCAGCACTGGAGGATGTTTTTCCTAAAGATTGGAATTTCCTGTACTGAATGAGAGTTTGTCTAAAAAAGTGCTTAAAAAATTCAGGGTCTACTTGACCATGCCTGGCCTCCAAGACCCTTGTCTACAGATCCAGCTGCTGTGTCCCCAGCGACATCTTCAAACAAAAAGACTATATCTTCATCAAACCCAGTCCCTTCATGTAAGCTAGGCAAGTGACTAGAATCTCAGAGAAAGAAATTGGCTTAGTCCAGCACAGTAGCCTTAAAGGTGTTTAACTACAAATAATTTATGTTGCAGTTTGTGTTGAGGTCTATGTATAGTTTAGATGAGTTCTCTGTTCGGCAGGTAACAATGCAACATTATCTGCTTATTAAATTCTGTCTCATAGATATTGTATCCAGTCTTTCTCAAGTGTCTAAACATGCTTTAAAGAGTGCCTTGGAAGAAGCAAATGCTATTTCCAGGAAATGCAGCAACATCTGTAGTGATAGCAAAGTATGGTTGGTTGCACAGTCAAAACTTTTCTTATGAATTAGAAATGAGATTATGAATACTCCACTTGATTCTGATTGTGTCTTTCGCACAGCAGCTAATCAAACCCTTAAACACTGGGATGGTTGAGATAAACTAAAGCAAGGGTTGTTTCATATTCCTTTAAGCAGGATAATTTTCAGTGGCCAAAAAAACCTAAGATCCAGTTGAAAAATCCAAGGCACCAAAAGGAAAAGGCAGGATGAGAACTCCACCAAACCTAACAAGTGGAGGTTCCTTTCCCAAAAAGGATAACCCCTCTCCAACCTATGACTTTGCTGAGGCAGAACAGTGGCTTTCCCAAGCTCCCCTCTGGGTTCCCCTTTTCAAAAGTTAGCTTGCAGCAAGGCAGCCTGGCCATAAGTATTTTCTGACAATTGGATGTTCAACATTGTTGGCAGAGGTTACAGATGACAGTGGAAGGAACATCTGCCTCAGTTCAAGAGGGTAACACCTCATCCACTGGACCAGACTTTACTTCCTCCTAAATGCTAGACTCAGAGGTCATAGAAGTGGCCCTTCTTTCAGAAAGGATAAAAGTTTTCTACTCCAAAAATGTCCTGGTTTCCAAAAAAGAGTTGACATAGAGATTGGTGTTAGACCTTTTCTTTCTGAATACTTTTGTCAATGTTCCCAAGTTCAAGATGCTCATCCTGCAGACAGTGCTTTCTCTTTTACTGGACTCCTACTTCATGGTGACCCTGGACTTGAGGGATATGTATCATCATAGCCCCATTGCTCATCACTTCAGAAAATATCTGAGATTTGTTGTGACTGATTTGCCCTTTGTCCTATCCCCTGCACTTGGAGTGTTTACCAAATGCCTTGCCCTGGTAGTGGCACACAGCTGGAAATTTGTCATTCACATCTTTCCTTTCTTGGACAATGATCTGTCTTATGCAGAGTCTATATACAGGTGTTTGGAATCACTAGAAAAGTCTCCAACCTCTGCCAGGTAGGGATCATGTTGAACCTTTGGAAATCATGCCTGACACCCTTACAAAGACTTGCCTTCTTGGAGTGCTAAATTACTCTGACAAAAGAATAGCCTTTCTTCCCAAAGACAAGGTCCTGTCTTAACAGATGGTGTTTCAGGAATCCACCAGGAGGAACTTCATCTCAGAAAGAGATTTCCTAAAAATTCTAGGACTGATGGTTTCCACAATTCTCATGATACCACTGGCCCATCTACACATGAGGAAAATTCAAAAGAATGTCCAGAATTGTTGGACCCAGCATCTACATTCCCTGGAATCTCATTTACTGGTCCTGCCCTTCATCAGATCAGAGTTACAGTTCTGGAGAACAGTTGAGTATCAGTCCCAGGCTTCCATTCTTCCCTCCTGTTCTGACTCGTCTGACTTTGTTTGAGGAGTGGTGTCAATGGGAATGCAAGTGCAGGTCACTTGATGGCCCAGTGACACACAGTAGCACTTCAATATCAAGGAAATGTTAGCAGTGCTCCTTGCCTTGACAGTCCTTCATAACCTATGAACTTCGAGTCCTCTTATTTTGGTCATGAACAAACACTATATTGATGTGGTACCTCAAGAAACAAGGGGGTACACAGTCATACTATCTGTACCAATTGGTAGTGATAGCCTTGGACCTGGCTTTACAGTATTCTTTGACTCTTCAAGCATCATACATCCCATCAGAGAAAAAGATTGTGGCAGACAGACTAAGCAGGCCTTGGGCAGTCTCAACATGAGTGGCAGTCAAGGCAGTGATGATGTGTTTCTGTATCACTGATACAGTATTCATAACCTAAGAGATCTCCTGCCAAGGATAGCCCAACGTCTGGCCAGTATACCAAAGCCTTTATTACCTATGAGAGTCATATGTACAAAAGCCTTAGTAATTACAGGTGCCATGCATCACATGTGTGCTTCCCACACAGGGCATAGGGCATAAATGTGATGTATGGATGCACACACTCAGAACCTCGTTGCTGTTAGTCCAAAAGCCATCGTTGAGCATCGGTCTGAATGTCCTTCTGCTGTGCTTTTTCCCAGTCCGTGTTTCAAATAAGTGTTTTTCTTATCTTTTTTTTTTTTATTTTAGTGCTGTTGGATTCATGTCATCCAGAAAAGAAAAATGTGTGGAAGGCAGATTCCCCATAAAGGCTATCACAACCAGTGTCTTTTTTGTTTGGATGCTTCCCACGACCATACGCAGTGTTCTATCTGCCAGACCTTCATCATTAGAACCAGTATAGTCATCTCTCCTCTTTATCTATTGACCTTGAAAGCAAACATCTTAAGCTGTTGACTGAAGGTGCTATGGTAGAATCTTCCCATCCCAAGGGTCAGATGTCTGCTAAGAAACAGACCAAAAAAAAAACTAGGTCTGATATGGCTGCTGTCCAGCATCCCCCCATGTCTGTCTCAAGGCTAGTGAAAGCTCAGAGGATCGTCTGGTGGTTGCCTTTGGATTCCTCCTTATCAACTTTATAATTTTTTTAGGAAATGCAAATGCTTCCATTGTCTTGCTCATAAAGTCCCAGCTTACTCTGTCAAATGTTTCTCTGCATCAAGACCCACCAATAGCAACAATATTTTCTTACCTTCTCCTTCCTACTGGATCGTCAATATTCTGTTAATGTTGTCAAATGTTTGCCTCCCCTCCACAAAACCAGATTGATCCATATCTATCAGTTTTGGCATTACTTTTGGCATTCTTTTAGCCATCATAGACCTGAACACTTTATAATCATGGTTTAGTATTGATATGGGCCTGTATGAATCTGGATCTTCTCTCCTCCTATCCTAACTGTTAGTAATTAAACCTCATCTACCTCTAACCTTGGCATATTTAATTTTTCCATAAACATTTCCATTTCTGTATTTTCTTGATTTTCATATTTCTCTGCTTTATGGAGACTCTCATAGAATTTCTGAAATATTTCTAATACTTCTACAGGATCTCTTGCTACCTTCCATGTTATAGGTTCTGTAAGTTTGTCAACAGCCCTTTCTACTTTCTGTTGCCCGAGTCATTGTGCTAAAAGTTTATGTGCTCTAGTGTTATTATCAAAAAACAGTTGCTTAACAGCATCTTTCTAAGCTCATCCATATTATCAAGGTAATCCCTTATTTTGTGCCTAGCAGTCTGCAGTTGATCCTCTTCTTGTTCTGTGAGATTCCCCCATTCCACAATATATTAACATTTGCCAGCCCTACTTCTTAATCATAGCTCCCTTTCTTTTATTTCCACACTATTTTTAAACTCCACCTTAATTTTGTCATTCCCTAGCTATATTTCAGAAGAAATTTCGGGTTCATATCACGTTATCGAAAGCCGATAACGTTGAATGCCACAATGTCGAACACTATGCATTGAATGCTAAAAATAGCGAAGCTGCAGAATATTGAATTCTTTCCTAGGGAAAGAATTCGGTTGTCCGTTTCTGTGGCTTCACTATTTTTAGCACTGTGATGGAAAGTTACGGGGGTTCAGGTATGTGTGTGATTGTGTGGACGTTAGGTTTAGGGCGTGGGTTACATGAGTTAGGGTTAGGGCGCTGGTGAGATGAGTGTGTGATTGTGACAGAGTTTAGGGTTAGTGGCGGGTTAAGTGAGTTAGGGTTAGGGTGCGGGTAAGGTGAGTGTGCGATAGTGACGGACCTTAGGGTTAGGGTTGGGTTAAGGTAAGTGGATAGATAGTAGTGTTTGTATAGTTTAGTGTAGGGTTAGATGTATGATTTTAAGTGTAAGTGTATGGATTGCTGTTTTTTTGGTTGTGCCTGTGTTGTGTGAATGTGTTTCGGAATAGCAAATTTTTTCCCTGGGAAAAAAATTCGCTGTTCTGAATGTTCGATATTGTGTGCTTTAGATTATTTAGGTTTGATTAAATGGTGTTCGGTGTTTTCAGCTTTTGATGACGTGATATAAACTTGAAATTTCTGTACTCTCTAACAGCTCCTGAATAATCTCCACAACCAAGTCCTTAAATTCCTATCTTTTCAACAGATAGGTAGGAAAGCACCAATGTCTTATTTTTATTGCATCACCCTGTGCTTTTATTTTAGCTATTATTTGTGCATGATCTGAAATAGTTAATGGGTGAGTATCAAGACCTTCAATTAAATACACAGGTTCCTGTGAAATGAAATTCTGTGTCTGTCTAGCCTAGCCCAGTTTTTATATCTTGGGGAATAATAATTCACTAATAATAATTCACTCCAAACTCCTATTACTGAATTCAAATCTTCCATGCCAAATATTTTCATAAATTTCTTCAAAACTCTACCCTCCTTTGTTATATTTTCCCTCCTGGGCCCCCCGACACATCTTCACTGCCGCATATCAAATTTCAGTCCCCAACTATAAGTAATATTCCTTGCTGAAAACTGATTATTTCTCCCAGAATTTTCTTAAGCTCCATTATAGCAGTTTTAGGTGGAATGTAAATACATGCCAGTATAATCCTCTTCTCTTGCCACTAGCCCCTTAGCACTACAAATCTGCCATTATTGTCTTTTTTATCTTCTTCAGTCAGTATTGGAGCTCCTCTTGCAATTAATATAAGTACTCCTGTTTTCCTATGTCCCAGTTATTCCACTGAATAACCATCCTGAAAACCTTTATTTATCTAATTCACATGTTCATTTCTTTCTGTGTGCCTCCTGTAATATAGCTATTTGCACTCTACATTTTTTATTTAGTTCACTGCTCTTTCTTGTTTAGATTTATCTGTCAAGCCATTGAAATTTAAAGATTTTAAAGAAATCATCACTGTATTAAAAAGTTATTATTCCCACCTTTTATGTATAACACTTTAAATGTCTAGTTCCAGCTTTTATTTTATATGCATACACTATCTGGCAGGTTGAACTTTTATACAGTTTCTTGTCATATCCATTTGAGCCTATGCCACCTTGTAAAACTTTTTGTTTTATTGAAAGACTTCAAACAAAAAACAAACACACCCCAATACCCCCTAAAACTTAGTAACCTAATACTAACACACAAAACTATATACACCTTCAAACAGTGAAGTTTTACACTCCTAATAGGAACAAAAGACCCAAAGTGACAGCCATACTCATAGACTTGAGTTAACCTAAAAGAAAGGTTATCCTTGCTAGGACTCATGGTGCAGTCTGTTCTTTTACTAAGTGCTGGCTGGTTTTTCTGTTATCTTTATAGCTCTCCCAGCTGGGAAAACTCCAGAGAACATTACCTACCTTGGGAAAGCCCCTTAATGCTATCAGAGCAAGTTATCTACCTTGGGAAGACCCCTGAATGCTTTCAGAGAACATTGTCTCCTAGTCAGTTTCTCTTCTGTGTTTTGTTTTTTAACTCAGTCACTCCCCACCGGACTGTAGCCAGTTTCTCTTTATCAGACTGTCTCCATGGAGACGTGTGAATCAGGCAGCCAGTTTTTCTTCATGAGATTGTTTCCATGGAAACATGAAAACCAGCTGTAGAATTTGCTATGGAGCATACATGCATTTGCTAGAAAAAAGCCTCATAATATTCAATGCCCTCGTTCATTTACTTGCTCTCTCCCAAAACCTGTCACTAAATCAATCCAAGCTCTTCAATCCAATCATTCCACCATGCAAGAATGAGACAAAGCACTTCAGTTTCACCCTTGTCATGCTTTTTAACCATTTTTTTACAGTACACTGCCTGTATTTCTTAAAAGTGAACAAGAATAAAGAATGAAGGGAGAAATAAAAGAAAAAAGAAAGAACAGCAACACATGTTTACAATCCCCATTACACTAAAAAATTACTGTAAAGAAAACCATGTGCCACAAAAGTGGTACTGTTTAAGAAAAAAATCTTTACTTATGGTTAACTTTCTCCCTCCTCCTCCCCTCCCAAAGCATTTTTCCAAACATTAATGACATGGAGTAGGGCATATGATTTAGTGTCCCCCACAAGTCAAACAGATTCTGAAAAAGTCCAATATTTCCAGATTTTTTTGTTCTGTCATATTTCACAACTATAATTATTGTATTATAATCCCATATTAAGTTACTGGTTTCATCACTGTTCGTCTGAGAAATCTTGTCTCTGCTTCATTTTGAAAATACTCTCAATTCTTCTAGTAAACCCTTATGGTCCCTTCCTTCTTTTCAGCATTTTCCATTCATAGGTTCATAGGTGGGTACTAGGCTGTCTGCCCGAAGGCATTTATAAGCCTAGCCAGAATGTGTTGGCTTTCACTGCCCCCTTAGATTAGTTGCCTGTGCCTCTGTCCAGCAGAGCCACTGAAGTGATCCCCAAGGTAAACTTTCTGTTTTGCATCCACTCGTCAAGGTTTCTTTTGAAGAGTGTTAGCGAGAAGCTCTGCCTAATGTAGATTGGGATCTTGTTCCAAAGCATGGAAAGTCTCTGGAAGTTTCTCGTTGAAAAATTTGAAAAGGTTTTACAGGCGCAGTCCCTTTGCGATCTTTATTACCAGAAGAACAAGATGCAGACTCTCTTTCTGTTTCACAGCTTACGTTTTGTTGGACAAACTTTCGTAATTCCTTCTTAGCATGTCCCTTCAGGGAAGAATACCTTGAAGACAGCTGGGTATAGTAGTTTGAATCTCACACCTTTATCTCAACATTCCCTGGATAGTGAAATAAATTTACTCCTCTTCTGTCTGGTGTACAATGAGTAATCATTCTGCAAAAATACTCTTCTGTCTCCCACTTTTAGTACTTTGTCCATCTGCCACAGTTTTATCAGAATCAACTCCTTCTGCTGGTAGGATTGCATCTTTACTGTTAAAGGTTTAGGTTGCTTTTTATAGCCAGGTTTGTTGCATACACACAATGTGCCCCTTCATCTAACATCTCCTGATGTGGACTACCAGTCCAGTTGCTTATTTGTGCTTTCATAAAAGTAATGTAGTCTGTTCCTTCCATCTTCCCTGGTGTAGCTGAAAATCTCAGGTTTTCCCTGTGTGCTCTGTCCTTTAATTCTATTATTTTTTGAAACAACTCTTTCTGAGCAGTCTCATGTTCAGCCATCCTTTTCTTTATTTCGACCTCTGATTTTTGCAGCTTTATCATCTCATCTGAATATCGGTTTAAAGCTTCTTCCATTTTTCCAGCATTTTGTTGTTTCTGTTGCTATACTCCATCAGAGTTTTTTATTTATTTTAACCTGGTCTGTATGCAGTTGTCTTATATCTTCCTGTAGGTTATTGAAAGTCATGTCTGAAGTTGCATTGGTTTTTGCTGAACAGCTGCAGAACTTTCCCCAGTCAGTGTTTCTTCTTCACTTATTGAAGCTGATTTTTCCAGGTCTTCTGTATTTCTTTATTCCTGGTATCCAGGCATTGCACTTATTAGCCAGTTACTGAAATTTACCCATAAACATAAGTCTGCTGGCCTTCTCTGCTGAGTTTCTGTTTTCACACTGGGAGAGCTGGAAATAAACTGTTACTCAATGTGCAACCATCTTGGAAGCCCAAAACATCTGTCTAGTCTTGAAATATTTGTATGGGCTAAAGCAGGATTGCTTATGATATGCATCCATCCATTAAGGTGCATTTAGCGGCCATCTCTGCTTGTCTGCAAATGGATCTCCTCTTTCTTTCTTCCTTTTTGTAAACATTTCATAAAAGGAGTATTGCATATGAAACCCCCACACAAGCAAATTCCTCCTTTGTTGGATCTCAACTACGTTCTTGAAAGTTTGTATTACTACATTTCAAATCTGACACTCAGGCTGATATGAAGTTCTTAATGTTGGGAGCTGTTTTGCCTGTTGCTCTAACATCTGCAAGAGAATTCTCTCATGGTGGGACAATCTTATCTAATTTTCCATAGTATAGGATTGTGTTATGTACTAACCCCTCTTTAATGCCGAAAGTGGTTTCAGAATTCACTCTCTATTAGTCTATTATCCTCCCCTTCGTTCTTCCTAGAACCTAAGATTGAGAGAGAGAGAGAGAGAGAGAGAGAGAGTATACTTCATACCATGGATGTGCATCAGCAGCTCAGGTACTACCTTGATAGGATGAAACCCTTCAAAAAGGCTGAAAGGCTTTTTATTTCATAAACAGGCAAAGAAAGATCAACCTTTTTCTAAGCAAACCACTGCATGTTGATTGTCTTCTGGTATTGTTTTTTGCTACATCCACCATGGCAAGGTGAATCCAAGCAAGATTATGGCACATTCCACAGGGTCCTTTTTCTCTTCAGTGGTTTATAGGAAGGGAGCTGACTTGAAATATTCTAGAGGCAGAAGCTTAATCCCTGTCCATACCTTTAAAACAAGCTGGATGCCTTTTCTAAATCCAGAGCCAGGTTTCACTGGGGTGGTTTTCCTGGGGCTCTTGGGCCCTTATTCTTCCAGGTTGGGTAAGCTTTGAGAAACTACCCATATGCAAATAAGGCAATGTTTTTGTTGAACATAGGACATTTGCACAAGTCCTGCTTTCCTGTAACAGTAGATGTTTGTAGAACACACTGCCTTGCTGGCAGTACACACCAGCAAGTTTGGATGTAGATAGTTTGGTGTTGGAGTTTCCATTGAGTTATACAGCCTTTTTGTGGAGTGTGTTTTGTGATTTGGAACAGTAGGTGTTCACAAGCTTGCATTTTCTTCTTTTATTCCATGTGGACCCCAGAAATCTGAAAGGGTCTTTTCTGTGGGTCTGAAAGGCAGTCCCTGTGCTGTCATGTAATTGGTCCATCACACCCACAGACCGTCAGGGGAAGAGCTCTGATCTTTGTTAGACTACCAGAGGCAGGGTAGCAGTGCACTACTACCCTTATTCCAGTAATGCAATGTATTCTACAAACATCTACTGTTACAAGTAAGTAGGTCGTGCACAGCTGTACTTTCCATATTATTGCAGTGTAATTTAGAAATTGTGAATGAATTGCAGGGTTCCAGAGTACATCTGGGGAGCATTATATACATTTTGTAGACCAGCTCAGTGTGTGTGTTACTGAGGATTTACTTGTCTTTTTTTTTTTTTGTCAAACACCTTTATTGTATTCATACAGTTTAGACAGTTATATAGTTACCGATTCAGTAACAAAAAAGAAAACAAATCATAGCAGAAAATTTCTTGAAGTAAATTCCAGCCCTGTCTTGCCTATTTTTTTACCGACATCCCTACTGGTAAAATATCCTTTTGCTATTCCCGTGTCCTCCCTCCCCTTCCCTTTCCTCATTATCCCTTTCTACTTTTGATTTAGAATATTATGCTTATACTTTCACATCAGGTAATCCTAAATCACCTTGCTGTCTGGGGAGAATCAACTTATTCCACTTAATTCTCATTGTTTCCATCCCACATAAATTCCTTCAACTCTTTACTAATTTTTGTCCACAACTTCTGTACTGGTTGATAAAAAATATATTTGTCCTGTATATTAAATTAAAGGAACTAGAAACATTTTCACTGTTTGAATCTTGCTGCTTGTATCCATAAGCAAGAGTGTCCAGCTTCTAATTTTTTGCATTCTATTCTGTATAGTCCCTTCCCACATGTCCTTAGCTGGCGTAATAGAATCATTTTCAATTCGTCATCATCATCATCAATCTCCTTTTTCCCATTTTCTACATGAGGTCGGGGTATCATGTTAACTGCAGCCATCTCTCTCGATTCAATACTACACTCCTGTCTTCTTCGACATTCATACTTGACTGTTGCAGATCTTCTCTCACACAATCTGTCCACTTCTTTGCTGGAAACCCTTGTTTCCTCATACCTTCTTTCTCTCTGGCCCAAATCTTCTTCACCAGATTGTCTTCTGCTTTTCTACAAATGTGCACAAACCACTCTAATTTGTTCTCTTTGATCTTTCTGCAATTGGAGCTACTTTGGATTCTGCTGTTATGTCCTCATTTCTTTGTCTGTCCCATAGTGTGCATTCTACCACCCATCTCAGGCACTACCTTCCTCATCTTCTCTGCCTTTACTACCCAGGTTTCTGTACCATACAGTGGTACTGGTTGCACCACTATTTCATACACCTTACTTTTCAGCTTCTTTGGCATTCTTCTGTCATACACTACACCTGACACTCTATGCCCGTTGGCTGCATTCCCCCTTGATTCTAGCTTTGATCTCTTCATTTAGACTTCTCTTCTCCTCGGCCACCCCTCCCAGATACTTGAAACTGTTAATCTTTTCCACTATCCTTCCTTCTGTGTCAGTTTTCATCCTCTTATGATTTCCCCAATTTGCTGCCATTACCACTGTCTTATCTGTACTTAGTTTCACCACATGTGCCTTCAGTTTTGTATCCCATTCCCTTATTCTTTGCTGAAGTTTTGCTCAGAGTCTGCCTGTAATGCCACATTGTCTGCATGCAGCAACTTTGTTGATCTGTCTCATCCGACCTGTTTGCTAATGTAATCCATCACTAGTGCAGTGGGCTGAGAGCTGATCCCTGATGCATACCCATTCCCACTGGGATACCCCTCTGTGAGAATAAACACTGTTCATATTCGAGTCATTGAGTCTTTCTACATAGCCTGCACTAATTCTAGCAGTGTTTCTGGGAGCCACCGCAGGGCAACCTAAATCAGCTTTCTTGGGACTGTGTCATATGCTTTCTCCAAGTCTATGAATGCCTAGTTGGACTCTTTCCTCCTGTCTAGCTTCTTCTCAATTGTTTGTCTCACTGCAAACATTAAGTCAGTTGTGCAGCATCCTGATTCGAATCCAGACTGCTCATCTCCCATCGTACTTTCTACTACTCTGTGTATCCATTTATCAGTCACCCTCTCCAGGACTTTCCTGCACCTCTGTACTCCCCACAGTTGTGGATGTCCCTTTTGTTCTTGTACACTGGCACAAGTGTGCTTATTCTCCAGTCATCTGGGATATGCCTTTCTCTCTATATTGCTATGAGTATGCTCAGGACCATTTCTCTCCTATCTCATTCGCATCTTTATCATATCTGCTTTGACCTCATCTGAGCCTACTGCTTTCCCTGACTTCATTTTCTTTAGGGCTATTCTTAATTCTTCTTGGTTGGGCTCCTCTTCTTGTCTCATCATAGGCCATGTTTGGGACAGTACAGCTTCTGTGTATTTTTTTTTCTTCATTCAGAAGCTGTTGGAAGTACTTCTTTCCATCTGCCTTGGATGTCCTGTGGACTGGTGAGGAGGTTGTTGCTGGCATCCCTTATGAAGGGTGTCTGACTGTCTTCTTTATCGTTCTGTCTTTGCCTTGCAACCTGATATAGTTTCTTTGTGACACCTGCTGAATCTCTTTCCAGATGCTGGTAGGGTGCCTTCGATGCCCTATTTGCTAATGCAACTCCTTTCTTAAACTCTCTGTTAGCCAACCAGTATTCCTTCCTACACAGGTTTGTATCTTGTATCTTCTACTTTTTCCTGCAGTCCTTCTTTCTTTTGATGACTTTCTGGACTTCTGCATTCCACCACCAACTTTTCTACATACCTTATTTCCGTACCTGGCTCAGCCACATATCTGTTTTGTAGTCCTCACACATGCTGTTTTGAGGTGCTGCCATTCTTCTTCAACTCCACCTATTTCCTTCTCTTTGTGGGGTGCTTGAGCCTTGAGTAATTCCTTGCACTTTTGTACTTTGTCTGCAGTCAACTTCCAGGTCTTCAGCCTGGTCTCTGTTGACCTTAGTGAATTCTCTGACCACGGCTTGCAGCTGATTGTGGCTGACTGTTTCACTGGGGATGACTTCACAATCACTGATTCTACCCCAGTGCCCATTTCTTACAAGGAGGAAGTCTGCCTGAGTTACATGTTGGCCACTTTTATATGTGATCTTGCGATTGTCTCTCTTTTGTGTTGGCTACTATCAAGCCATTTACCAGACACTAGTCTAAAGTGGCTTCTCCTTCTTTATTCCTGTTGCCCCACCCATGTGGGCACAGGCAGTCTTCTTATCCTGTTCTGTCTGCCCTGATTTGTGCATTCAAGTCACGTATTATCAACACCAGTTCATGTTGCCCTGTTCTTTCTAGTAGGTCCTGCAACTGCTGTCTGAATGTACTCTTCTGTTCACCAGGGATGTTGCCAGTCAGTTTAATTTTGTATTCATGTGCTGTTACTCACTTAAATGTTTGCATCACTTTCACTCTAAAACCATTAAATATATATTTTTTTCAGTCTATGTAGCTCTTATTGGAGGCATTAATTTAGATAGTTATAAACATAGTATGGCCTAAAAAAGATATGGTTTTTATAACTTATGTCTAGAAAATTATACTCAGTAGAGTACAAAGAGTATTCCTAGCTACACCTGTGACCTTCACTCTCATGGTCCTACTGGGGGGGGGTGGGGGGGCATAGGCTGAGATTATGAAAACGCCCTATCATTAGAATGGAGTCTTATTGCCATGAGTCTGCCATTAATTCATACACCTAAATAATTCAGCTTATCATGTTCCCATAAATATGGATATTGCTGAACCAATTCATGGGTAGGTATGTAGTTTACTGTGAAAAGACTTGAAACTACATCAGAATTTTCCAGAATACCAAAATGTCTTTTTCTGGATTTATCAAGTACGAAATATCATCTGTGAATAAACTTAACTTTTTAATTCCCATGCCAGTTGTGTCTCTGAATTTGGCAGTCCCTTAATGTCTGTCAGTGGATCTGTATATATTAAGTAAATAACAAAGGGGAAAGAGAATTTTCCCCTTCCTGTTTTCAAACACAGCTTGTCAGATAAAAACCTTCCCATCTTAATTCTTGTCTTCCTCACTCCTTTCATACATTCTCCTAATTAACTTTCTTATTTTATCAAAGAACACAAATGCTACCATTGCCCTGCACATAAAATCCCAACTGGCTCTCGTGAGTTATTGTCTGCATCCAGACCCTCCAACAAAAGTGCCGATCTTATTCATCCAGTCTGCCTGATCAGACATGTGGGTCATCGAGTGTCTGCTTAAATCTGATTTGGCCAATTTAGTGTAACAGTCTCGATTGCTTCCCATAATGCCTTGTTCCCCTTTGACTAAGTCAGATGTTGTTAGCCATTTTTCAAAGTCACAAGCAGATCTTGGGAGATAAGTGCTCTGCCTCTTGTTTGTTTCTTTCCCTTTTTGCCTTATAGGTAATTTGTGGTCCTTGGAAAATTCTGAATAGAATTTCACATACATCAGAACTTAGTTTTGTAGCAGTATTTAGAGTTTGTTTCTCTACACTTCCTTCCTTGGCCTTGTCAGCAACTTTCCTTCCTTCTCTACAGTTTAACTGCTAGGTAGTTTAAAGGTTCAACGATCTAGCAGACAGGCTCATCAGGCATCTCATATTCTCTTACGAGTTGTCCCTGAATCCAGCAACTGCCAGTGAGATTTTCATACGCTTGGGCAAAACCTATAACATATTTGTGACTTTCCAGAGCATCAAGTGCAGCAATTATTTTGACATTCTCCCTCATCAGGGACACACCCCCAGGGATGCTCTGTGTCATATGCAAAAAACAGCCAGTAACATGAGTAAATCCAGTGTACTTCAATTCAGAAAACTAGAACCAATACAAAACCAGTGGAACCATGAACCACTCAATAAAAAAGCTTTATTCAAACTTAAAACTGCTCATAAAAACTTTCACCTCATAAGGCTTCCTCAGGCAATGAAAGCAAACAGTACAAGTAACCCATTTAAATAGTATCTCATTGACATGATAGCATATTCATTTAGATTTGTTTATGCAACTCTTTCAGCATAGATTTTAAAGAGACACTGTCATTTAAACCTGGTAAAATGTGAGTCCTAAGGTGCAAAATCCAATTCAACTCCTCTACCTCTGTCCTATCTTTACCATTCCCGCCACGAATTGTGTCACTTACTACCTTAAGAATAGAAAATTTAAAGTTATGATTTACTCCTTTCTCTTTCATATGTTATATAAAGCGTTAGTTACCACTTCTGTCGCTATTTCAGATAGATGGTTGGAAATGCGCTGTTTAAGCTTCTGATTTGTTTTTCCGACTTCATATGCTTGGCATACCTTACATACAGCTAAACAGACTATATTACGTGTTTCACTGTTACTATATGCAGTTAGTTTAACTTCCTTCCCTGTCACTGGATGTGTAAAAACCTTACTCACATCTATGAAACTGCAAAAACTACACCTGCCACATTTAGATGTACCTCTTCTTTGCGAGTGTATATATTCATTCACTCATGTTTGTTCTTTTATAACACATTTGTTTTAGATTGTGGCTTTTCTTGTACCCAAAATTTAGTTTTTCAGTGATTATACCACTCAGCTCAGGTACATCATATAAAATATGCCAGTGTTTGTTAATTATTTGCTTTTTACTTCTAGTGTTATTATATGTCAACATACATCTAATTATATTGTGTATATTCTTGGTAACTGCTTCCTGTCCTGTTTTACTAGAAAAAAATCGGTTTGGCAGTGATTGCCCTATGTTCCATAACCTCATCACAGATGTTAGTCATTTTTTTTTTTTTATCATAGCCTCTCTTCAGAAAGTCTGAAACAATATTGTCTAATTTTGTGCCCATATTACCATCATCTGTATTCAGTTTTGCTACTCTTAGAAGCTGATTCTTCACTATATTCTCAAACAAATTGCAGATGCATACTATTTCGATGTAACTATGCATTCCTTTTTGCAGGTTTTCCATAAAGCTGAGTGCCTAAGGTCCCACTCCTGTCCTTAAACATAGTTACATATAAAAAAATTGTATTCTCTGTTGATATTGTTATCTTAAATTTTAAAAATGTGGAAAGGTAACTGCGGTGGTGGTGCTGCGGTAGCATTGTCGCCTCATAGCAAGACGTTGTCCCGTTCGATTCTCAGCTAGAGCGTCTTCTGTGTGGAGGCATACGTGAATGGGGCGTGCCTTCATTGAAGGTTGTGCGTCAGGGCTGGTAACCCGGTATGTAAAAATCCACTACCAATCATTAGCGGACCGGAGTTCCGCTGTGGCGACCGCTAACCGGGAAAAGCCGAAAGACACAAACAAAACTTGTAGTGGAAAGGTAATCATAAAACTCATTAAAAGTAACTTTATCTTTTTTCCAAATTAAAAACGTCATCTAGAAACATTCCTTGTCAGACTGTTTTCTGTAGATAGCACAAACTTTCGTTCCCAAATAAACATTGCTATGTTTTCAGAGCTATTAGTAACCGGTATTCCTGTTGCTACCCACTTTCTTTGTATATACAACTGTTTTTGAAATAGAAACACATTATTTGTTAAAACCACTTCTAACAGCTTGCATAACATATTTATATATTACTGTGAATATTCAGTGTAATCTAACAGATACTCTGTTACAAAGGCCACGCATATGTCATTGTGTATCATTGTAAATAACGCATCCACATCTAGGATAGCAAGTAAAAACTTAATATTCATATTACTGGACCAAGTATGTAGCTGCTGCAAGAAATCCTTTGTGTCCTTTATAATTGTTCCTCTTTTCTCAGAAATCCTTTGTGTCCTTTATAATTGTTCCTCTTTTCTCAAAAACTACTCTTATTTGGATTTCTGAAATTTAGACAAGGTCTCAGTTACGCATCCTCTTGCTGCAACAATCAGTCTAAATGGGGGGTTGATCATGGACTTGTTTATTTTTGGCAAACGGTAAATGAACCGAATAGTAGGTGTCTCAACTATCAAATACTGCAGTAGGTCCTTATTAGTTTCACCTTGTGTATAAAACTCATTCACGATACTAAGGACTCCATCAGTAATCTTATTACATTCATTCCTAGTAATTTTCTCATAATCTGCACATGTTAGCATATTATCATTGATTCAGCATAAAATGAGGAGTCTAAAACAACATCTCCCCACCTTTGTAAGCATTCTTTACCACTATTATGTCATTATTCTTCAGTGCAGAAATAGCTAATTGCTCACCTTTAGTTCTGTTATAAACCTTTTTCAATTTTACAATTACTGTATGAGTCATAAATCTCTTTCTCCACTGCTCTTTCAAATACATGTAACACATTATGGTTATGTGGTATGAACAGGCTAGATATTTTACATTTATGTGATAAACTGCTGGTATTATTCACATTATTTTCATCATTGGACAGTACCTTCAAATTTAATGTCAGTACAAAGTATTTAAACTCGGCAGCAGTTCATGCAATATCCGCTACTGCTGCTGGGATAAAGTTTAATCCTTTTGATAATACAGATTCTTCATTATGCATCAGCATGTGGGACAATAAATTATTCACCAGTTGCATCATATTTTCACTGTCTGGCTGCAAATTAACAGCCTCATGTATCGCTGCTCCCATTGCTGAGACTTGCTTCTCCTTTGTGGTTTTGGATCTGCCATAGGTGGTGGATCCTCTAATAAAAAAGAGAGGGAAGAAAAATTAATGGGGTCTAGGGCATGCATAGAATGGAAATCCACAAACACCATTTGATGTTCATGATCATTTCCTGTTCTTGCTGTAGTCAATTCCATTATATTTGAGCTGTTCACTTAGAGGTTACGTCATGCTTCTGAACGGAAGTAGTAGAGATCTCATTAGTGGAATGATTCTCGTTTCCCTCATTCCAATTGGCTGAAGCTACTGCAGGGGTTTTACTGTATAGAATGCCTTATCTAATGGGAGTTCTAACTAAAGCTGAAAAACTTGGTTGAATCTGTGAATGTTTCTTGTTAAATTGTTGTTGATTCAAATGCCTGGCTCTGTTTGAGCTTAAATTCCAAATGTTAATAGCACTGTCATCACCACTTCTGTTAGACCAACTAAACACGTTCCCTTTGGCAAAATCATTCAAGTCCCTCACTACTTTTCTATTTTTGGTCTCAGTGAGTCTCTGTCCATATGCTACAATGTGATCTTGTGCCTTATATAGCATCTCAGTTTGCGCATTAAATTAAATCATTGAGATTAATTCTGCATACAGCATTTCATCATCGGTCTACAGTTCTTGTTCTCTGAGATAGAAAAAGGCATTCATTAATTCCATATAACGGAAGGAGCAGCTCAGGTTAATTAGTTGCCATCTTCTTAACAAATCAGGATACCTATCTCAAAATGTAGGCATTTTTAGTACCCTCAAGCCACGAGGTACAATTTTATGTGTAGTTTTTGGAGTTTCATAGATGTGAGTAAGGTTTTTACACATCCAGTGACAAGGAAGGAAGTTAAACTAATGGCATATGGTAACTGTGAAACACGTAATTTAGTCTATTTAGCTGTATGTAAGGTATGCCAAGTATACTATGTAGGAAAGACAAATCAGAAGTTTAAAAAGCGCATTTCTAACCATCTGTCTGAAATAAGGAGACAAGTGTTAACTAACGCATTAAATAAACATATAAAAGAGAAAGGAGTAAATCATACTTAAAGTTTCTGTTCTTAAGGTAGTAAATGACACAGTATGTAAAGGGAATGTTAAAGATAGGACAGAGGTAGAGGAGTTGAATTGGATTTTGTACCGTAGGACTCGCGTTTCACCAGGTTTAAATGGCAGTGTCTCTTTAAAACCTATGCTGAAAGAGTTGCATAAGCAAGTCTAATTGAAGATGCTGTCATGTGACTCAGATGCTATTTAAATAGGTTACTTGTTTTGTTTGTTTTACTTTGCCTGAGGAAGCCTTATGAGGCGAAAGTTTTTACTAACAGTTTTAAGTTTGAATAAAGCCTTTTTATTGAGAGGTTCTTGGTTCCAGTGACTTTGTATTGATTTTATTTTTATGCTGTGTGCCATCGTTGGCCTCCAGGGTTACTTTATCACAGGATCATGGGATCATAGGAGGTTACAAAGGCTGTCGAGTTGGAGGTTATTTCAAACCTAGCCATTTCATTGCAATGTAATACCGTAGATACTCTAGTCCATACACTGGATTGTATTTAGTAATGATTGCCTATGTCCAGGAGGGTTGTGGCCTCTATCCCCAATATGAATTTACGGTACCCCATCCATTCATCCAGGTTCCTTTTGAACAGTGTCATAGAGGTGTTCTGCTTCACATGAATTGGCAACCTATACCAATGACGCAGCAGTCGCTGGGAGACAAATCTGTCCCTCCAGCATGTCCTGTTCAAGTTGCAGGCCATATTTAGGTCCCTGGAACAGGTATTTTATTTATGGATGTGCAGCAAATTCATTAGGTTTGGGTCGGAGATTGTTCTGTAAGCCAGGCGTGTCTCCCCTAAGAAGTCTATACAATACTGAGTATAGTGACATGGACTTTAGTTTGTCTGTGTAAGGCATGTGCTGGAGTCCCGTGAGCTTTTTTGTTAGAAACTTCTGAGATCTGTCCAATTGCTGTAGGTGCTTTGTGCGGTACATGCCAAAAGGGGCATTATACTCAAGTATGGGCCTGATTAGTGGTGAGTATGGAGGAGTAATAACTTCCTTTGCTAATCAAGTGAGGTTTGTAGAAGGCCTTCCTTACTACAGTAGACACATGGTGTTCAAAGTTAAGGTCACAGTCTACTTGTGATCTCAGATCACTTATCACTTCATAGGTACATAGGGTATTGTTATTAATTTGATACTGTGAAGAGACATTGTTTTTACTGAAGGGAATGATGATGCATTTCTTTGCATTTAGTTTGAGACAGTGACTAAGACACTAGTCATTCGTCTATGTAAGACCCACCTGAAGTGTACTGACGTAATTTGTGGATTTGATAATTGCACCCAGTTTGCAGTCATCTGCATACTTGGTCAGCCACAGCCCCTTAGTTTTGGCCTAAACGTCTGAGAAGTATATACCAAAGAGTAGGGGGCCTGGCATTGACCCTTGTGGCACCCCACTGGTGACAGGTTTTTTGGTTGATGTGGTGCTACCCACTTTGATAGTGTGTGACTGTTTTGTGAGCCAGGTGGCAACCCATCTTACAACAAAGGGATTTACATTCAGTTTTCTAAGTTTATCAGTAATGCCTGAGTGTGGGATTATGTCAAAGGCCTTGGCTAAGTGGAGGTATGCTGTGTGCACAGATTTGCCCTTGTCAGTGGCCCTTATCACATTTTCAAAGCAATTCATCAGGTTTAACAGGCAAGATCTTCCCTTGGTGAAGCCGAATTGGTTCAGATTCAGGGTTTTGAGGTCACCTATGTCTTTATTTGTGAAGTCCATGATGATACATTCCATGGCCTTACAGATGAGGCTGGTCAGACTTATGGGTCTATAATTTCTAGGGTCTTTTGCTAAGCCACCCTTGTGGAGGGGAATAACTATTGCTGTTCTCCATTCTGCAGGAACATCGCCTGTGGTTAGGCTGTGATTGAATAGGGTACTTAATGGTGATGCTAGTTCATGTTTTATTTGTATAGAAGACAGCCTGAGATGCCGTCTGTTCTCAGAGAGGCTTTGTTTTGTGCCTTAGATAAGGTTTTAATGACCTGCTCTTCGGATATGTAGGGTGGGGGTGGGGGGGCAAAGTTTGTGATAAGCTTGGAGGGGATAAGGGAGTAAAAGTTTCACCAAATCTGTCCGCCAGCAGGTTTGCTATATCTGCGGGATCAGTGTGTGTGATACCATTAGTCTTTAGTTTGGCACATGCTTGGGTCCTACTTTTTAGGCTGCATACGTCGATGTAAAAAGCCTTATGGTTACCCTTGGCTGTGATTTCTAAGTTTTTCTCAAACTTAGATTTCACATGTTGTCTTATTTGCCTGTTAAGGCTGAGGAGGGTGCTTTTCCATTGTTGGGACCTCGCCTTAGTTTTCCTAGACAGCAGCCTTTTGCGTTTGTTGTAAAGTTTGTTGATGCTGGATGTCCACCAGAGCAGCTTGTTTTTACCTGGACTCTGGCTTTGATTCTCTCTGGAACAGCTGATTCTATAGACTTATACAAGTGATTGTACATGGCTTTAGTGTAAGCTTTGGTGTAGTTACCACTTCCAGCTGGGGATGGGGCCTGGAATGCATTTATACCTTCCCCTAGGAGGGTATAGTTTGCCTTGGTGAAGTTTTTTAGTCTGACTTCACCCTTTGATAGTTCTAGTGTTATTGCCAGTTTGAAGGTGACTGATTTGTGGTCCAGTTTAACTATTGAGGGTCCGACAGTTACATAGGTACATCTGTTTGTCATGTTAGTGAGGACCAGATGTAGTATGTTTGTTCGTCTTTTTGAGGTTTGGACAGTTTGTTCCAGGGCATTTGAGTTAACAAAGTCAAGGAACTTTTGCACTAGTGACTTAGGGCTAGAGTAGGTTTCCCAGTTGATGGTGGAATAATAGAAATCCCCCATGACCAGAGTGTTTGGCAATATTTGGACTGACTCCATATTTTCAAGTAGGCCTCATGAGCATCATGATCCATGGAGGAGGATCTATAACTAGCTATGACTTGAATAGGGGGCTTACCTACAGTAATCTGAACTTGGAGTAACTCCATGGAGTTGTCCTGTCTAACTAGTCGGGAGGTGAATTTATCTCTAATATAGATAGACACACCACCTCCTTTGGTACTCACATGTTCGTTTTCAAGTCTGAAGGTGTAGAAGGCATTGTAGCCTTGCAAGGCCAGAGTACTCTGTGTGACCTTGAACCAGATGTCTGTGACTGCATAGACATTTACATCTCCCAGTGATAGAAGTGCATCCAGGGTAAGCAGTTTTTGGTTTAAGATCCTAACGTTTAGTAGCATAACCCTTGATGTGATGTCAGTCTCGCCTTTATTCTCAATTGTTGGTCAGATCCGATCCATCGGATCCATCTCGGCCTTTTTCAAAAACTCAAGGCCTTCAGCAAAGCTTGTGGGCATTCTCCCTTACCAGTAATGCAGTTCCCTAAACCCTCCGATCTCGTTTGCCCCTCAGCGAAAGACATGGTCCTTCCAGCAAGCTCTGGGCTAAGTGAAGTTTATTTATATATTCCTTGTAGTTTATACCCAGTTGTTTCTCTATTAGCTAATTTACAATTTTCTTACCCTTCTTTATGTCCGTTTAAGTTAGAATTGCACAAGTGTTGTTCCCTCTTTAAGCTTTCCCCTTCCAATGTCCATTTAAGTTAGAGGATGTTTTGATGTTCTTCATCTCACATTGCTGCAGTCCTTACACTTGGGTAGTCCGCTGTCCTCGGTCGGCCCGAATATCAAAGTATAAGGCTGACGTCGGTCAAGGCGCATTTGACTGACATCAGGACGTCAGGGTACAAATGCGCATGACCGACGTCATATCCTCAGTCTTTTTTGCCGCATGGTCCGATGCAGAAGCAGTATTGCAAGTGCCGGTTGGCGTTCTGAAATTTTTCGATTTCGGAGTTTCAGACCGAGTCAAAGTTGGCTAAGTACCCCGTTGGGAATATTTTAGTTTTTTCTTGCCTCAGTGGTTTACCGGATGTCAGAAAAAGTGAATAATTGTATTTCTTGTGGGAAACAGATACCGCATAGAGACTATCATACTTTGTGTATTCCTTGTTTAGGGCCTGAGCACGACGTTGTTGGGTGTCGCTCTTGTGCTAGATTCAATAAGCGCACTATAAAGAGGAGATTAGATTGTGCCAGGTTAGTCTTCGGGAAGCGGTGCAATTATAAAATGCCGTCGGATGCTCCGACGCCCGCTTCTTCGAAGAAGCGCAAGGACAAAGCAGTTAAGCCTAGGCTAGAAGAACCGTCCGTACCGGACGCCGGTTCTTTAGAGGTGTCGGTGGAGCCGGTGGTTCCACCGGAGGTTTCTTTGGGATCCCAGGGAGAGACTTTGTTATTGCAGGATGTGGCCTCTCAGGAGGCAGGTCAGGGTGATGGGGCTTCTCAGGTTACTATACTCCCCTCCTGCCTAGGGTGGTTAGGCCCTCTCCTTCTGTTTCCAAGGCTTCTCCCAGAGGCAGGCCAGGTTTAGCTTCAGTTGGTGTCACCCCTAGTTCTTCAGGAACTGTGCCCAAGAAGCATATGCTTAAATTGGCAGAAGATTTGATTACTTTGATTAGGGTTCTTTGCCCCCTCCTGATAAGAGACCTAGGGTGGAGCCTGAGCTAGGGAGTTTTGAGCAGGCTTCGGATGTTTCAGAGTCTTCGGCTGAAGACTTGCAGGAGTACTCTCCTTATTCTGATTCTGATGTGGATGATTCTACTCCTTCTGCTTCTCCTCCTGAGGATTTTTCTTTTCAGAAACGCTTCATTCCATGAGGGAGCATTTTAAGTGGGAAGGTCAGGACTTCTCTGATTCCAGGAAAAGGCTTAGGGAATTTTTGTTTTACCCCAGCATAGGCCTTTGGCTATACCTCCTGTTTTGGATGTAGTGGAAGATGTTTTACAGAGGCTTCTCTTAATCCTGATTCTTTGCCTCCTGCTCCTGTTAAACCGGATAGGTATTACAGGGTGCCTGAAGCTCATAAGTATCTTTTTAAGAGTCCTAGGGCAGACCCAGAAACTGTTAGCCAGGGGCCTAAAGGTGTTAAGGCTTCTGTTGTCAAGAATCCGGTTCCTGCAGATAAAGAGGCCAGGGCCTTGGATAGATGGGGAAAGAAAGTTTATACTTCTTCCACTCTAGCTATGAGGGCTTTGAATTGCCAGTTTCACATGTTGAAATACCAACCTTTCACAATTGAGGTCTAAGGTTGATGCTCTGGCGGAAGGTATTGATTGTAAAGAGTTACAAGATTTAGTACATGTTTCTGAACAGGTGGGTAAGCATTCTTTGCAATGTGGTTTTGATGCTGTACAAGCCTCGTCTAGGGTGGCTGCCACTGGGTCAGTTCTTCGCAGGCACGCCTGGCTGAGGGATCAAAATTTATCTGACCATGTTAAAACAAGGATTTTAGATGCTCCTTTACAATCCGATGTGTTGTTTGGTTCTCCTGTTGAGGCAGTTTTAAAGAAAATGGAAGACAAGGCTAAGTCTATGCAGACTGTTAAAGATTTTTTGCAGGTTCAGCCTCCAAAGTTTAGTAGAAATTGGCCTACTAAGGGGTGGACGTATCCTTCTTATGATTCCCAGTCTAGGGGTAGATCTAGACGTGGTAGGGGCAGAGCTCAGGGCTTTTTCAGGCCTAGAACAGGGAGTTCTCCTGCACAGTCTTCGGGTGAGGGCAGGGGTCAGTCCTTTCGTAAACAGACCCAATGACCTACCTTTTCAGCTGCCAGAGCTTTCTGCCTGGCAGCACCTTTGGGAGGAAGGTTGGCACTTTTCAAAGAAAATTGGAGTTTAATTACCCAAGACAGATGGGTATTGGATATCATACACCACGGTTACAGGTTTTATTTCCATACCTTGCCTCCTTTCAAAGGCATGCCAGACGTTCCTCCTCAACAAAGAATAGAGGCTCACAAGCAAATTTCTCTGTTACTCCAAATAGGGGCCATACAGCCGGTCCCTATGCCAGAAGTGGGCCTAGGATTTTATTCTCGCCTGTTCCTAGTACCAAAGAAGGGGAACACGTGGAGACCAATTTTGGATTTATCTATCCTCAACACTTATCTGGACATTCCCAAGTTCAAAATGTTGATGTTACAACAGCTTTTACCTCTGCTGGGCAAAGATCATTGGATGGTAACTTTGGATCTCAAAGAGGCTTACCTTCATGTTCCTATCAGACTAAGTTGCAGGAAGTATCTGCGTTTTCGAGCTGGGACTTCTCACTATCAGTTCTCTGCATTGCCCTTTGGCTTATCTACTGTGCCCAGAGTGTTCACGAAAGTTCTGGCTCCAGTGATAGCTTTCTTCAGGCTAAAAGGAATACAGATCTATCCTTATTTGGACGATTGCCTGATTCTGGCTCAAGGCAGGGACGAGCTTCTTCATCATTTGGAATATGTGATAGCAGTGCTAAGATGCCTGGGGTATTCTGTGAACGAAATAAAGTCCAGTGTAGTACCCTCTCAGAACATGTGCTTTCTGGGTGTAAGACTGAATACAGCATCCCAGATGGCCTTTTTGACCCCGGACAAACAAAAGAATCTTTCCCTTTACTTCCATCAACTATCTCATCAGTCCGGGCTGACTGCAAGGACAGTCCTTCAAGCCTTAGGGTTCATGGCATCTTGTATTCTGGTGCTTCCCAATGCCAAACTGCATATGAGGAAGCTGCAATGGTATCTCAAAAATGTATGGACACAGCACCGCCAGGATCTGGACACTGTCATTCAAATAATACCTTGCATTCAAAAGGAATTTTTGTGGTGGGCTCAGGAATGTCACCTAAACAAGGGACTCTCTGTGACCCGGCCAGAGGGGAGTCAGATTTTAACGACAGATGCCTCAGACAAAGCTTGGGGAGCTCATCTAAATGGAAGGTGGATACAAGACAAGTGGCCTGCCAGACTACAACATCTACATATCAACTTGAAGGAGATGTTAGCAGTCCAGTTTGCATTAATAGCTTTCAAGGATTTACTTCTTCCAGGGCAGGTGTTGATTCTAACAGACAACACAACTGTCATGTGGTACATCAACAAGCAAGGGGGAACACATTCTTATCCTCTATGCAGGCAAGCAATGATTTTGTGGGAGACTGCTCTCAGTTTACAGCTCAATCTTCAGGCAAGGTTTCTGCCGGGAGCACAGAACTCCTTAGCAGATGTGTTGAGCAGACGAATTATGGATCCCCACGAGTGGAAATTGGATCCTCATGTATTTCAGAAATTGACAGTGTCATGGGGAACTCCAGACATAGATCTGTTCGCTTCTCCACTAAACCATCAGCTGCCAAAGTTTTGCACGAAAAGGTTTCATCCCACAGCTTGGAAAGTGGATGCTCTTTCTTTCAATTGGAGCAATCTTCATGTGTATGCCTTTCCACCTCTGCCTCTCCTCCCAAAGGTACTTCTAAAGGTCAGACAGGACAAACCAAGGATGATTTTAATAGCTCCAGATTGGCCTCGACAGCACTGGTACCCATTACTGAGAAGTCTGGTACGGAAGCCTCCATGGCCTTTGCCTTCGATTCCACACCTGTTGTCCCAGGAGGACAGTCATTTGCTCAATGTCAAACTTCACTCTCTTCACCTAACAGCCTGGCATATTCTGTTTTGAACCATAGAGGGTCTCAACTTCCACAACAAGTTTTGAATGTGATTTTGGAAGCTAGAAGGCCTAGTACAAGGAAAGTGTATGCAGATAAATGGAAGAGATTTTTATTTTGGAGTGCAGCAAAGGATTTTGATGTTTCTGAGCCTAATTTAAGTGTGGCTCTTCAATATCTTACTGAGTTACTGGACAAAGGTTTGTCTTTCTCTTCTATTAAGGTTCATGCTGCAGCAATTTCAGCTCACTATGACTGTGACCCACCATTGTTTTCTTATCCTTTGTTCAAGCAATTTCTTAGAGGGGCAAAGAATATAAGACCCCACGAGAGCTCCTACTCCTGCTTGGGATCTCAATTTTGTGTTGGAGAAACTCACTCTACAACCTTTTGAGCCTGCAGCTACTACTGAGTTGAAATATTTATCATGGAAGACTGCCTTTTTGTTGGCCATTACCTCTGCAAGAAGGGTTTCTGAATTGCAGGCCCTTATGGCGGTTGAGCCTTTCTTAATTTTCCATAAGGATAGGGTATCTTTACGTACTAATCCTTCCTTTATGCCTAAAGTGGTTTCTAGTGTGGCTTTAAACCAAACTATTCATTTGCCTACTTTTTATGCAAATCCCCAAAATAAAGGGGAAAAGATTTTGCACACTTTAGATGTACACAGGCAGTTGCGATATTATTTGGACAGAACTAAAGGGTTCAGGCAGTCTCAGCAGTTATTTGTTTCTTTTGCTTTGAGTTCTCAGGGCAAGCCTGTGTCAAAACAAACTATTTCTAAGTGGATTGGGTTTTGCATTGCTTTCTGTTATTCCCATCATGGCAAGGAGATTCCAGCTGGGATTAGGCCTCATTCCACTAGGGCTACTGCCACTTCGACAGCTTTTTGAGGGGGGTGGCAACCAAGGATATTTTGGAGGCAGCTACTTGGAGTTCAGTGCATACTTTCTCTAGGCATTATCACCTACCACTTTACTCTAAATCCAGGGCTGGTTTTGCCACTGCTGTTTTGCAGGGCATTTTGGCAGCTCCTGCTTCCTTATAGTTTGGCCATCCTCCCTTACCTCTGCTTTGGGATTCTACCCAAGTGTAAGGACTGCAGCAATGTGAGATGAAGAACATAGTACAGTTTTGTACCTACCATAAATGTAGATGTTCAAGATCCACATTGCTGCAGTCCAATTACCCTCCCTCCTTCCCTCTGTAGTTAGAGGTGGTTGTGTGGGTTGGGTTGTAAATATTGTGTATATTGTATATATTGTACATATAATTGGTGCAAGGGTGGTTGGTTGTTTGTTTGCTGTCTTTTGGTTTTGACCTTTATTTTTAGGGTCTTCTGACATCTGGGGCAAGAAAAGACTGAGGATATGATGTCGGTCATGCGCATTTGTACCCTGACGTCCTGATGTCAGTCAAATGCGCCTTGACCGACGTCAGCCTTATACTTTGATATTCGGGCCGACCGAGGACAGCGGACTACCCAAGTGTAAGGACTGCAGCAATGTGGATCTTCGAACATCTACATTTATGGTAGGTACAAAACTGTACTTTTCCCTGTGTGAGTGTTGTCCCCTCTCCTTTTCAACATCCGTTTAATTTAAAGGATGTTCCTTAACTTCTAACTCTATAATTAAAAAAAAAAAAAAAAAAAAAAAAAGTTCTATTTTTCCTCAATTTTTAAATGTCCATTTTAGAGGGCATTCCTGCGTGCACATTGTTTTCTCTTTCATTATTTCCATAGCTTGAATTTTATTGGCTAAAAGTTGTTTTCTGTAATATGTCTCAAAAACAGGATGAGAAACCCTTAGGGTTTAAGAAATGTGAACAATGTGGAAAAATATTGCCTCTAAGTGATGCACACACTTTGTGTTTGTATTGCTTGGGGCCTTAACATCAACAAGAATCATGCTCCATTTGCCATGGCTTTAATCAAAGGGTTTTTATGGAGCTTAAAAATAAGCTTATATTAAAAGGATTACTTAAAACTCCATTTTCTGAGGCTTTTTCTCCAGAGTCCTCTAAATCATCAGGTAAAACACAAAAGCAACCTTCCTCAACTCCAAAATCATCTTCAGAGCTGGGACAGAAAGTACCTAAACTGTCTGCTCCTACAGATTCTTCAGAGCAGCTAGTAGCTTCGAGATCTGAGAGGTCTTCAGAGCAACCTGAACCTTCTGCTCCGACCTCTTCGGCTCCCACTGAGTTTAGACTTTGGAGCTGTTCTCTATCATTAGAACCTATATCGTCTCGGCTCCCATCACCATTTTTGACAAAATCCAGATCCCCTACCTTATCTACCAAATTTACCAAGAAGTTGTCAGATGATGATGTGAATAGGGTAGTGCAGAGGCTTCTTAAGACACCGGCTTTGGCCAAGTTATTATTGGATCCAAGCCCAAAGGCATCAGATCTGACAAAGTCCCCTCCGTCGGCACCTATTCCTCCTCCGATCCATCCCCTGGTTTAGGAGCTGGAAGATGCGGATGTCCAACTGGTGTCCGTCTCTGATCCTAGGCCCAAAAGTTCCTCAAGTCTGACATCTGCCCTGAGTTCTTCTCCTTTGCCGGAGTGGGAGATCTATAGGAGCCTCCCCAGTCGGACTCAGAGAGCAGGTTCGGATCTCACTGTATCTGACCCTGCCTCTTGGAGATTTGGCGTGGGTGAGTTCAGATCCTACCTCTGCCTTGGAGCATCTGTTCTCTGCACCAGTGATTCCCTGGGCTCTGACTACCATTTTGTTGGCTCCAGGGATTTCTTCAGATCAGGGACAGGGTGACTTTGAGGTTATGAGGAGGGTGATGACTACATCCCAGTCTTATACACAGTCTTTCCTGGATCTTCATTCCACTTCTGGGCCAGGCGTGGGTGAGTTCAGATCCTACCTCTGCCTTGGAGCATCTGTTCTCTGCACCAGTGATTCCCTGGGCTCTGACTACCATTTTGTTGGCTCCAGGGATTTCTTCAGATCAGGGACAGGGTGACTTTGAGGTTATGAGGAGGGTAATGACTACATCCCAGTCTTATACACAGTCTTTCCCGGATCTTCATTCCACTTCTGGGCCAGTGACTTTGCCTACTCATGTACCCCTTCCATAGGACCACAGAGATCCCAGGCCTCAGGACGTCCAGAAAAAGGACACCCCCCCATCTTCTGAAACTTCCCCAGATTACCCCACTGAGGAAGTCCCTCAGAAGAGGACTTACAAGGGGAAGCATCTGGACTCCCCAGAAGAGTCAGTCATATCTGATATCAACCTCGATGATGCAGAAGGGTCCCCTTGATCGCCTCCTGAAGATGTCTCCTTTGGAGACATCCTGGAAATGTTAAAACAGAGAGGTGACTGGACGTTCACAAATAATTCAGCTGAGGAGTCAGTATACCTGAAGGTTTTCGGGTCTCACCCTTCCATCTCTTGGGTGACCCCTCCTTCCAATGAACTTATTGACTTAATCTCTCGGAAGGCTTGGGAGACCCCAGACTCCATAGAACCTACTTCTAGGAGGGCAAATAAATATTACTGCCCCTTTGAACAAGCCTTTCTACTCAGTAGAGTAGTTGATGCCATGGTCGTGGCAGCGGTCACTAAAATGGAACTATCTGAGACCAGTTCCACTATCCATCCCCTGAATAAAGATTCTAAGACCATGGATAGATACTGGAAGTGCGTCTTTTCGTCTGAGACCTTTGCCTTATGGTCACTGAATTACTTAACTCATTTTACTAGACTACAGAGTAATGTGATAAAGGAGTTGTCTGACTCCCTCCAAGGAGCTGTAGCTGATCTGGTTTCAGACAAGGTAACCTCTCAGCTCACCACCTTAAATTCAATTGTAAACTTTTCCATGAGACTTATCTCATATGTAGCAGATGGAATGAGTAGGGCAGCGGGTTCAGGCATCTCACTTAAGAGGCAGGCCTGGATGCACCTGTGAGATTTCGTGAAGCCCTTCAAGTCTTCCTTCATTAACACCCCTTTTGATGGCTCCTCTCTCTTTGGACCAAAAGTTAAAGAGACGCTCACCAGGTGTGAACAGGAAGGCAAGAACTTATCTGTCATTGGAGTATGTTTTTCCACAATCACCAGACCCTTTCCCAAAGGTGAAAGGGCTAGTGGAAAGATGTGGTTTAAAAATCACAAAGGTCTTTCCAAGGAACACAGGATGAAAGTTCCCCTAGAGACAGAGAGGGAAACAGTAATTGAAGATGCTACTCTCGCAGCAGGGGAGGCCAGAATCAGGGCTGCAGAGAATCAGTCTTTGGTAGGCCATTTCAGCGCTACTGAGGGAGTGCCTGATTGTCTGCCTTTGGAGGCATTTGGGGGACGATTGTCTCTGCACCTTCATACCTGGCTAAAAATAATAAATGACAGATGGATGCAGAAAATAATATCCAGGGGTTATGTCATTCTTTTTTCCTTCCCCATTCCCAAAAACAAAACAGTTCCAGATGTTCCACCCAGTCAGAAGGAACAAGCAGCCTTAGAAATTCAAAAGTTGCTAAGAAAAAGACTCCAAGAAGTCCCCGCAGACCCGAGAGAATTTGGAGCGTACTCAAATTTTTTTTTAGTTCCAAAGAAAACAGGGGACTGGAGACCCATTCTGGATCTCAGCAATCTACACAAACTGGTAAATAGGAGCAAGTTCTGGATAGTGACACTGCAGTCAATACTTCCTTTTTTGGAAAAAGACAATTGGATGTGCTCTATAGACCTTCAGAATGCATACTACCATATACGGATGGAAAGGCAGTCCAGGAGATACATGTGCTTCCGGCTAGGAGCCAGTCACTTCCAGTTTCGAGCTCTGCCCTTTGGTCTCACTACAGCCCCCAGAGTGTTCACCAAATGCATGGCAATAGTTGCAGCTCACCTGACATGTCAAGGATTCTGGGTGTTTTCATATCTGGACAACTGGCTCATAACTGCCCTGACCAGGTGTCTTCTGCTACAGCCCAAGCGCTCCACCCATGCTACAACTCTGTTCCTCTCTAGGGATTACAGTAAACTACGAAAAATCTTCTCTAGAGCCATGTCAGAACTTGGTCTTCATAGGAGCAGAAATAGACACAAGAAGGATGATAGCAAAATTTCCACAAGACAGAGTAGACGATCTTCGGTATTACTTAACAATGTTAATCAGAAAGAAATGAGCTTCTGCCAAACTAGTTCTACAATTACTGGGCAAAATGGCCACCTCAATTGTCCTTATTCCCTTAGCTTGTTTTCACATGAGAATACTTCAGTGGTTACTTTCAATGCAGTGGTCAATTCTAGAACTACCAATGACAGACAAAATCATGATAACAAATTCATGTAAAAAGGCTCTTCCGTGGTGGATTCACTCTCTTCTGGTATGTCAAGGTCGACACTTTATTCCTTCCCAACCCCAAGCCACGGTGACCACAGACGCTTCCCAGATTGGGGGGGGGGCATTATTTAGGGAAGACAGTTCAAGGCATCTGGCATCAATACAATGCCCTTTTGCACATAAACGTCATGGAGATGCGGGCTGTGCTTTTAATGTTGCAAGCATTTCAAGACTCCCTACCTCTGGGAATGATAGCAATCCAATTGGACAACATGTTTGTAGTCTGGTACATAAAAAGGAAGGGGGAACCAGACCTTAGCCCCTTTGTCAGAAAGCCCTAAGGGTCTGGCAATGAGCAACATCTTCCAGTCGCTTTCTGATAGCAACATACATCCCGGGGAGGTCCAACGTAATAGCAGACAGATTGAGCAGAGCTATACTATTGCCACATGAGTGGTCCCTCAATCTAAAAATTGTGCAAGAGATTTTCTGAAAATGGGGCCAGCCATGCTGTGACCTTTTTGCTTCACCCATCAATGCCAAATGCTGCAACTACTTTGCCCTGATTCCCCTTCCAGGAAGTCCCCAGGGGATGCACTTGTTCACGATTGGTCCCCAGGATGTCTTTATGCCAATCCACCAATTCCTCTAATTCCCAAAGTACTACAGAAAGCAAATTTGTTGAAGATGACAATGATCCTAATTGCCCCTGTTGGCCTCAACAAATCTGGTTCCCCTTCTGTCAGGCTCATATTCAGGGTGTACAAGAAAAAGAAAAATAATCTGGTTCCACACAGCAGTGGAAATCAATATGTCCTTTATTGTAGTAGGTAAGCGCTTTCTCAGAATAACATCCGCTTCATCAGACCAACAAAGATAGAATAGCAGTTACATTTTTAAACACTAAAACATCCAATCAAAAATCAGATAAAATGTGCATCATAGCTAAAAGCCATGTGATAAAATACATCTGTAGAATATATAGATCGTTAAAAAATTGAATAAAACAGACTAAATGAACAATATGTACTTAAAATTGGTAAATACTAAATAGTAAAAAATAATAAAAGATGGACTATTGAAATATACATGATAAAATATTAAGAGAGAGATCAATGCTTTAATGGCCGTGCTTTAAGGAAGGGTTTCAGGGAAACTGTTGTTTAAATCAGGAGGTTTATCAGCTTGAAAGCGCAAAATCCATTTCTGTTCACTAGATTCTGTTCTATTATTTATGTCACCTCCTCTCTTGGTACTATGCAGAATCTCTAGTACCATAAAGCTAAATTTATGTTCTTTACCCTCTTTAGCTACATGTAGTGATAGTGCGCTGGTTTCTTTAACATTCCTGATATCCCTAAGGTGTTCAAGTATTCTATCCTTAAACACCCTCTTCGTTTTCCCTATGTAAAATGAGAAGCAGGTAGTACAATAGCAAAAATAGACAACATTTTTTGTTCGACAATTTGCATAAAAAGCAGTATCTATCTTAAAACCTAAAGTGGGATGCGTGAAATGATTACCAATATGTATATGTGTACAGGCCATACAATTCCTACACATGTATGTACCAAGTCTGTCAGATATTATAGTTGATTTAGTATTAAAGGATCGATAACAGAGCTGACTCTTAAGTGATCTATTATTTCTAAAAGCAAAACCTGGCTGTGTGCCAATGACCCCATTCAACTCATGTACAGTAGACAGAATATCCTAGTTCTTTTTAATAATATCACATGCTACGTGCACATTACTGGCAAAGGTCAATGGCATCCTTAGTTTATTCCTAGAGGTAAAATCGTTGAAATTATCTGCCCTGCTATGGCGCACATTTGAGTGGCAATGAGCAGTGCTGAGTGAGGTGCAAACAAGCAGAAACCCGCTGAATCTTGGGGCGTAAATACCAGAAGCTAAAAACTTAAAACAAGTTTAAAAGAATTCAAAAGAACCAGTAAGGGTGCTTACTCTGAGCCCTAGACCAATCACCCTTCACCAGACAGGTTCCAGTCAACACACTTCTCACACAAGGGTGCAAAAGGGCCCCTTCTAATCAAAGATGGCTTGGAAAATGTGCTCAGAATACAACAGCCACTACAAACAGACCCAGATGCAGAAAGCCTGTATCTGGACTATGCTACAGCTGCTAGCTACAATAGACAAAGAACACTAAAAATGATTTAAACAGCAGAAAAACAACAGTGAGATACTAAATAATGTTTTAAACAGCAGAAAAACAGTGCAGGAAAACAGAACAAACAGCACAGATGCTTATCAAACAGTGAAAAGTGACAACAATTTATTTGCAAACAATGAAAACAGCAAAAAATATGATTTAACAGGCACAGTAAGGCAGGAAAATGCAGAACAAACAGTGCAGTTTAGTTTACATTATTAAAATACTGTATTAAATAATGAGAGCATAATAGAAGTGAAGAAAATAGTATAATCAAGCAAAAAAAAGGCACCTTATGGTTTTTGGGAAGCTCAGAAGCCTTTATGCCTATTACTCGGTTCTGCTCATGAACATGTTCATACAGAAAGCTGTTAAGTGCAAGGCCACAGTAATCATCCTGTTCCTATTTTGGTCTATACAGATATGGTTTCCCTTCCTCAAACCTTACCTGAAGGAGCATCACCTTTGGCTCCTCAATCTGCTGCCGCATCTCATCACTTACTCTTCTGTAGAGCGTCACCCAGACATTCCCATGTTGAAGTTAATCACTTAGTTTCTCCAATTCCTGTGATGGCAAGGGATACCTTCTGATATGATCCACAACTTCACATCTTCCCAGAAGTACTCTCCACATAGAGTCTATCACAGTAAATTGAAACGATTTACTATACTGGTTGAATAGCAGAACATAGAGCCATTTTCACCGCCTATTGGAAATGTGCCCTCCTCATTCTCTTATGGTTCTAGCTTCCCCACTATCAAGATATAGCTGGCAGCTATTTCCTCATTTCCCATTGGCTTTCAGGACTTTTCACTGCTTTCTAATAGACTATGTTAAAAGTTTCTCAAAGGTGCCTTCCATTTGAGGCTGCATGTAAAGGATCCTTTTCCCCCATGGAACTTAAACTTTGTTTTGGAAGCATTATCCAAACTTCCATTTGAGTTAGCAGCCAGCAACATCTGCAGAGTTTAAATTTCTTTCCTGGAAAGCTATCTTTTTAGTGGCTGTCACTTTGACTAAGAGGATTTCAGAATGGCACGGCCTGCTCTCTGTTTCTCTTTACATTGTGTTTTACAAGGACAGGGTTACCTTGCAAACTAATCACTCTGTTGTTCCAAAAGTGACTTCAGAGTCCAACCTCTCACAACCTATACATCTTCCAGTATTTTTCCCAAGCTGCTAAAATATTTATTTATTTAACATTTGTTAGCCAGGATAGCGAGTGTCTATTTTCAGCGGAGTCCTGGGGAGAAAAGCTCCATACAGTTACAAAATAAATAGCATACAACTTACAGAAATACAGTTCCAAAATGAATGCAGTAGAAGTTAAGAGTGAAAAATATAACATGGTAACAGTGAGAGGTAGTAGAAGTTTCAGCAGCTGAATATACCACATGTGAACAGTGCCCATTTTGGGATGAACAAACAAATAACAAAATGTGCAATATATACAATGAGCATAGACAGAGAACATGGGTAGAGTGTTGCAAGGTATTTTTCTAATGTAAAAAAGTATATATATTATGTATAGATGTATGACACATATATACATACATATATATATATATATATATATATATACTCACACATAGATATATATGCATGTGTATGTATATATATATATATATATATATGTGTGTGTATATATATATATATATATATATATATATGTGTGTGTATATATATATATATATATATATATATATATATATATATATAGATAGATAGATAGATATAGATATATATGTGTCTACATCCACATATATATGTATGTATGTAGAGAGATGCTTTTTTAGCATACATTACATGTGTTGACCAGGGACAGAGACAGAGGGGAAATAATATACAGGCTGCTTCATTTCTATCTCCACAGTATAGCACCCTTCAGAAAAGATGAGCAGATGTTTGTGTCCTTTACCCAGAACAAGCTGGGGAAGAAAGTTTATAGGATTTCCTTGTCTAGATGGTTATCTCATTGTATTTCCTTGCTCTGTGCTTCACACAACAGAACCTTGTCCTGTAAGCCCAGAGTTCATTGCACGAGAACCTTGGTGGCTTCAACAGCATTCATCAGATATCTGTCACTGGATGACATTTATCAAGCAGCTACATGGTCTTCTGCTCACACCTTTGTTAAGCTTTACTAGTTAGATTGTATTTCTAGAATAAATTTTTTTTGGAGCTTCCATGCTGAAAGGCCTTCTGCCTTGTGGCCACCTAGGAATCACATAGTTGAATATCCTGACCCATATGTCAGATCAGATGGACTGGATGAATAGGATAGGAAAGTGATATACTTACCATAAGGGAATATAAGGGAAGTAAATAGTGTGGTAAGAAATAGCCAGGGAATTATGGCTAGGCTTGTATAGGCCCTAGGGCTGATAGCCTAGTACCAACCTATGAACCTATAAACTACAGTTGTATAAAATCTTACCATAACAATATATGTCTTTTCCTTCACTGCTGCAGTATTCCTAACATATGGGATTCCCTGCCATGGGTAGCCTGATGTAGGTCAGCATACCAAAGCCTACTGTTGCTTTAAGGTATGCCAAACATCACACTTATGCTTCTGTCATAGTGTAGGGCATAAAGGTGATGGTCCGGATGTACCATCCTTAGAACTGATTACCCCAGTAGGAATACCAGTTTACAGAAACCCAGGAAGTAACCAGTACATCCAGGAAGGAATAGGGATTCAGGTTACTGGCTAAGGCTCTTGCCACCCCTATAGTGCCTTTTTTAGGCAAAGTTCAAAGGACAAAACCACCACCGTAACAGGTACAAGCATGCAAAATCTGAAGGTAATGCTACTCAATGCTAGAAGTCTAAACCTCAAAATGCACTCTCTCGAGGCACTCCTAAAAATGAAGAACATCAATATCTGTGCAGTAACTGAGACGTGATTCAAGGCTCCAGAGAGCACCCCTGCAATACCAGGCTACAACTCTTACCACACTTTTCAGCCACCAAACCAGGATCGAAACACTAAAGGTGGAGGAGTGTCCATATTCACCAAGGATATTCACACCACCAGGTTAGTTGCCCAACACAATGTGTCTGAAATTCTCCAGGTGCAACTAACACTAGGTAAGACTGCAATCCAAATTGTAGCTTGCTACAGATCCCCCACCATGCCCCAAGATTCTCACTATACCTTTCTAAACATACTGGAAAATATTAATATACAACCAAACACCCTAATACTGAGTGATTTCAACTAACTTAACATTAACTGGGAAAACTAATTGTGTACCAACACATTTTCCCAATGGTTCTTGGATTTCATAAATTTCAATGCCCTGGATCAACTAATCCATAGTCCCACCAGGGGCTCCAATATCCTAGACCTGGTCATTACCAACATGGGAAATCGATTCTCCACACCTATGGTCACCCCCTCGTTGGTCAGGTCAGACCATAAGCTAATTACCTTTAACATCCACATCCCACCCCCCAGTAAGGAAACCTCCATAAAAACTTCTCCAAAGCCAACTTCATGCTACTCTAGTCAGAAGTTACAAACTTCATGACACCTATGCAGACGGGAACTGAAAGTTCGACTGCTGAGTCCTATACTAAGGCACTGTACGAGCACATCCACTCATGCATGAATCATGCCATCCCAAATAGAACCAAAATGGTCTCCTCAAAAAAAGGAAGCCAATCTGGTGGTCCTCTGCCATAAACAAACTTTACAACAAAAGGAAGAAACTGTTGCAGAAAAGAGGAAAATCCCAGGATGCAAAAAACTCCCTTACCAGCCTCAGTAAGAAGCTGAAATCTCATAAAATTCTCCAAAGCTAGTTACAAAAACAAAATTGCCAAAGATTCCAAAGACAACCACAAGGCATTCTATAAATATGTCAAGAATCTAAATGGCAATGCTCAGATCTGCTCTGAGCTACAACAGAATGGCATTAAATATACTGATCCCAAGGATATTGCCAATATCCTGGCAGATCGATTCAGTGCCAACTTCATCCCACTCTCACCCCCTAAATGGCCCATCTCAATTCCAGAAGATTGCCAAATTCCAGTAAGAATGGCCACACAGGTAAAAAACACACTCTCCTAAGCTAAGAATACAGCATCCATGGGACCAGATGACATCCCGGCTGTGTACTACATGAACTACAAAATGAACCTAAGTGTCATGTTTAATCATACCCTCACCTGAGGCTTCGTGCCCACTGAGTGGCACACAGCTACAGTTATCCCACTCCACAAGGGGGGATCCTCCTTGGATCCCGGGAACTACCGCCCCATCAGTCTGACGAGCCTGATCTGCAAGGCCATGGAACGTATTATTATGGAACTTGTAAACAAAGACACTGGCAACCTTAAAACACTGGACCCCACCCAGTTTGTGTTCATGAAGGGCTGATCTTGTCTCCTGAACATTATTGACTTCTTCGAATCAGTCTCTAGAGCCGCGGACGAGGGTAAGGCAGTCCACACAGCCTATCTGGACCTCGCCAAGGCCTTTGATACCACCCCCACTCTGGAATCATAGATAAACTTACTAAGCTGGGCATTAATCCCTACGTCACTCGGTGGGTTGCCAACTGGCTTACTGACAGAACCCAGACTGTAAAAGTAGCCGACTCCAAATCCAGCTCCAGACAAGTGACAAGTGGAGTACCTCAGGGTTCAGTCCTGGGACCGCTCTTGTTCGGCATCTACGTCTCTGAAGTGCAGGCCAGCACTAAGGGACTCTGGCTAACAAAGTTCACAGATGACTGCAAAGTGGGAGCCATTATTGAATCCCCAAATGATGTGGATACTCTACAAAAGGGCCTTACAGAAACAGATGCTTGGTGCCAGAGCCATGGGCTCAAGCTCAATGCCAAGAAATGTATAGTTATCCCCTTTGGGGAAAAAACATGTACCCATGAATTCCCACATAGGTGGCAGTACACTAAACACCGAAAGTGTGATAAGAGACTTGGGGACACAGGTGGACAGTCGTCTTACCTTCAATAACCACATCGCCACAACAGTCAGGAAATCCTTCTATGTGGCACACCTCATCACTAAGGGCTTTTCATCCAGAAAAAAGGAAGTCATTGTCCCACTGTACTCATCCCTCATTAGACCCATTATAGAATACAATGCCCCATTTGGTATGTACCTCTCAATACATCTGCAACAACTGGAAAGGCCACAGAAATACCAAACTAAAAGAATCACAGGCCTAATGCAGATGCCCTATGCTGACCGCCTTAAAAAACTCCAGCTATACTCTGTCGCTTATCGTCTACTCCGAGGCAATCTCTGCTTAACATACAAGGCCATGTCAAACCCAGAGCTGTTGGACATGCTACACTTAAGGAAATCCCAATTCCTCAGAGCCACACACTCCAGGGATCTAAACCTTGTCATCACAATAAACAAAACATGCTGGAGGGATAGGTTCCTGACCCAGAGACTCCCCAGACTCTGGAATAGACTGCCCATACATGTCAAGCAGAGCGCCTCTTTGGCCCTCTTCAAAAGGAACCTTGATGATTGGATGGGAGAAAGGAAATTCACCCCGGGAATCACGTCTGTTGCCATGCTAGATAGGTGTTCAATGAAGTAAATCGTGTGGGAAGAAATAGCGAGGGAATTGTTATGGCTAGGCTTGTATAGGCCCTAGGGCCGATAGCCTAGTACCAACCTATGAACCAATAAAGACTAGGGGGAAGGAGGGAGGGAGTGAATAATGCAACAGTGAAGGAAAGGACATCTGCTGTTATGGTAAGGTTTTACACAACTGTACTATGTCCTTACTTTCACTGTTGCAGTGTTCATAACATATGGGAGAGTGCCAAAACTCAAGAAGAAACTTGAGAGGAGGTAGGAGCATTAGAATCCTCTAATAAGCCATGAAGAATGGCCCTAGCAAAACTAGCTCTAGGTCTGGAGATACCATCCAACTTGTGCTTGGTAAAAGTATGCACAGAAGTCCAGGTAACTGCTTCAAGAATATAATTAATATCCAACCCCTTAAAAAGGCATCAGAAGAAGCCACAGCTGTGGTAGAATGAGCCTTTACAGAGGAAGGACTGCTCTTACCATAAAAAACATACCAAAAAGAAATAACCTTTGAAATCCAAGAATAAATAGTTTGCTTGGATACAGCTAATTCCAAGGAACTAGGATAAAAGGAAACAAAAAAAATGATCAGATTTTCTAATAGCCTTAGTGTTATCCAAATAAAATTTGAGTTGTCTATGCATGTTCAAAGTATGTAGCACCCTCTCACTGTCAGATTGCAGAGAGGGAGAAAGTAGGTAAATGAATAGACTGATTAAGTGACAACTCGTTAACCACCTTAGGCATAAAAGAAGGATTAGTACGCAAGGACATGAAATGAGAAAAGGAGGACAAGCCGTAAGGGTTTGAAGCTCAGACACATATCTGGAGAAATAAGGGCCAACAAAAGAACAGTCTTCTAAGAGCAATGTTGCAAGGCAGCTAAAGCATCAGGCTCAAAAGGAGCCTGAGTCAACTTCTCCAAAACAAAATTAAGATCCCAGGGAGGATGGACAGGCTTTTTGGGAGGTCTCATATAAAGGATGGGTTTAAGAAACTACTTAGCCTCAAATCTAGAAACCAAAGGAGGGGATAAAGGCAGACTAGCAGAGATAGCTGATAAGTGGGCTTTAATAGAAGACTGGGCCAAATCAGCATTGATCGACTCACACAAATAAGAAAGAAGAGAAACATCCACGGTAAGTGGGTCCAGGTTATGAGAGAGATACCAAACAGAAAAACCTCTTCCATTTGGATAAATAGGATTTCAGTGAGCTTCCTGGCCTCCTGCGGTACCCTCAGCATGTCCTCAGAAAAAAGGTGTCTATGTGGAATCCAAATCCTGTCACCCACAGTGTCAGTTGAAGAGTGGACAGGTGGGGATCAATGAGAGATCCCTTGTCTTGTGTGAGCAGGTCCACCCTGTTAGGTAACTTGTGATGATTGCCCTTGGCTAAATACAGAAGAAGAGGGAACCAATGCTGTAGTGGCCAAATGGGAGTCACCAACAAGATTTTCGAGCATCCTGTTGAATTGTGAACAGGACTTTTGGAAGGAGTGGAAGAGGAGGGAATGCATAAAGAAATATCCCCTAACAAGAAAAAGAGAGGGCATCCACCTTCCTCACCAGAGGACCTGGGACTCTGGCACAAAATAGAGGAAGTTGTCTGTTCAGTGGGGAGGCAAATAGATCTACTTGAGGAGTACCCCACTGGTGGACAATGTCCAGAAACACATCTCTTTGAAGCATTCATCTCAGAGTGTCTGCCACAATGTTTTGACCTGAAGGGATGTAAACTACCTGAAGAGTCACTTGATACTTGACAGCAAGATCCCATACCAAGAGTGCCAACTGGCAAAGAAGATAAGATCTTGTACTTCCCTGTTTGTGTACCACATCACTGTGGTATTGTCTGTAAATACATTGAGAGGCCCTGGAGAAAAAAAGGATGAAAAACATGAAGAGTCAGCATAAGTGCTCTCATTTCTTTGAGATTGATGTGCTTATTATGTTGAAGAGGCAGCCACAACTCTTGTACCTTTAGGGAGCCAAATGCTGCTCCCCATCTCACATCTGAAGCATCTGTGAACAATTCCTGAGAAGGAAGAGGGGGATGAAAAGGGGCCCCTGAATTTAGAGGCAACTGCTCGCTCTACCAGTGAAGTTCTATTTTGAGGCAAGGAAGAAGAGGAACTACAAATTCTAGAGGATGTGCATGTTGAAGCCAAACTAGCTTCAGAAACCACTGAAAGTTTCTGATATGGAGTGTGGCCAGAGGGAGCATAGGAGTGGTGGATACCATGAAACCCAGAGCTTTCAGAAACTCCCTGTAATGGAGTCCAGAAGAAGGAGAGTTTGAGTGAAGCAAATGAGAGTCAAGGCCTTTGGAGAAGGCAGGGATCCTAGCATAGGCACTGTCTGAATTCTGCAACCCAGGAAGACATGATCCTGAGGAGTCAGAGAAAACTTTTTGAAATGTATTGTGTAGCCCAGGCTCTGAAGAAAGGAGATGGCAAAATTAAGATTTTACAAAATAATCTCTGGAGACGCCTGAATCAGCAGGTTGTCCAAGTAAGGAAAGATTTAGATTTGCTGAAGCCTGGAAAAAAGTATCACAGGAGCAAGGCATTTAGTTTATACCCTTGGGGCAGTAGAAAGGCCATTGGGCAAAGCAGAGAACTGAAAATGCTAGGAAGCAACAGCGAAATGCAAAACACATCCCGAAAGGGGGATGGATCTAAATATGGAGATAAGCATTCTTGAGATCCAGACACCATATAGGCTTGATGTAGTAAAAGAGGAATAAGAGTGTGAAGGGACAACATTAAAAAGGAGGGCACCTTCAGAAATGTGTTTAGATGAGATAGGTCTAGAATTGGTATCCAGGCACCCTCTTTTCTGTGGACAAGAAACATTCTGGAGTAAAACCTCCTCCCCCTTTGGGACACTGGCACCTCTCGAATAGTACCCTGAGACCAAAGGTCTTGAAGAATCTCTCAGAAAAAAGGAAGCTGTTCCCGAGGAGGCTGCGAAATGCCCATAAAAGGGGTATGGGATATCCACACCATGAAATACCCCTGGCAAATAATAGACAGAACCCAAAAATCTTGAGCAATCTGAAGCCAAACAGGAAGAGAAAGAGAAAGGTGAAGAGAAAGACAAATGAAGTTGGGAAGAGTCGGATAGTCACATAGCACCTGATTTATCGGGAAAGGAAGACTTCTGAGTCCCTATTCCCTAATGTCTTAATAGCCTTAGTAGATGGAGCCCACTTGACACTCTTTTTGCCCGTAATATGAGGGTGAGATGGCCTGCGAACAAAAGCTAGCTTCTTAGGGTAGTTTATTTGAAATTAGGGCACAGGAAAGACAAACACGTTTGAGTTCCTGTAAGGCCTTTCCTTTGTCCTGAAGGGACTTAAACAAGCCAACAGCTGCTTCCCCAAACAAATGTTTATTATCAAGAGGAGCATCCATCAACTTAGCCTTGATATCATCAGGTAAAGGCTGAAGTCTAAGCTAAGAATACCTCCTCACCACGGAACCAAAAGCAGCAGCCCTAGAAGAGGCACCTGTTGCATTATAACTACACTTAGTAGAATGATAAACCACTTGAGAGGAAGTCCCTACAAAGAAAGAGCAGAAGTTTTACCCTCAGAGTCTGGGAGATCAGAAATAAGCTGACAAGCCTGAGAAAGAAGAGCCAACACATACCTAGACATATGGGTCTGGTAATTAATTGCCCTAAAAGCCAGAGTAGCTGAAGCGTAAACATTCTTACCTACCCTTTCCATGGTTCTACAGTCTTTATCAGAAGGCAGTAGCTTGGGCGAAAGAAGCAAGTGAGAAGGCTTGTTAGTGGCTGCAGACACCACTGAGGGGTCAGTAGCAGGACATTTATACAAAATGTTGCAGTACTCAGGCACCCTATAAGACCTACCAGGCTTCTTGGGAGCAGGGCCAGAGAATCAGGAGCTTTAGAGGCACTGGAAAAAGCATCCAACAAAGTAACCAAGACAGGAGGAATAGCAAAAGATTTTGGAGATTCCATCTGCAGCAACTCATAGTGCCTCTAATGGATTTTAGTGACTTGAGCACAATGCCGTTTAAAAAATTCCATCATTCTAGAGATTGTGTCCCCAAAGGAAATTTCTTCAAAAGGAATATCAAGACTATTACATTCCTCTTCCTCTGAACCCACAGTCCAAATGAGAAGGAATTTGGGAAGAATAAGCAAGGGATTCCTCATCAGAATCCAACTCCTCGTCAGAGGAATACTGTTCCCTAGGTCTTTTAGGGAGTAGAAGACAAAGGGGAAGCAGGGTGAGAAACCCCCTGAGGAGGTTTTAATGCCATCAAAGCAATAAACAAACCCTGAGTAAAGGCCTGCCACTCACTCTGAGGATCCCTAGGAGCAGGAGAAACATATTTAGTTTTTTTGTTTCTTCTTTAAAGGAACATCCACCCTATAAAACTTAGAAGGCTCAGACCCAGGATGGCATTCAACAACTATAGTAGGAACTTCTTCCCTAACTAAAATCTGTGAAATATCCCTACGCCCGTTGTAAATAGTCAACAGTGGCTCACCGTGAACATCTGAAACGGATGCCTGCAAAGCTTCATTGGACATGCTGCAAGCTGGATCCTTGCCAGCCTCCAACCTGGTCAGGGTAGAGGATGACAACAAAACCAGGCAAGCCTCTGAGTTCTCACTGACCTCGAGAGAAACACCTGGTGAAGGCTGGACAGTGGAAGATTCTAGTCATAATTTTTTAACTTTCTTCTTCCCTAACATGGAAGTTCCTTCCATTTTATCGTTAGTGAGAAACTTAAGGCACTGATTCTCAAGCTGCAAGACAAGGGAAGAACGCCTACTATGTAAGGTTTTTGGTATGAACACTTGACAAATAGAAAAGCTGATATGGTCATGAGAAGATATGGTCATGAGAAGCTCCTAAACAAAAAGGACATTTATTGTAGCAGTCTTTTTGGGGAATCTGTCTCCCACACTAGCATTTACCCTTTCTGGATGACATTAACCCCCCAGAGCAGCAAAAAAAAAAAACTAAGAAAAAAACAAAATCCCCAATGGAGTATTTATCTGCAACAGCTTGGTATCAGCAAGAAGACGTAGGCATTGAAAGCGGTGAATGTAAACTGTGTTCAGACTGGCAGAAATTACATAGGCATTCATACCGATGATCTGGAGATGCATTCGGACTGGCAGCAGAAAAGGTCTGAGGGATGTCACCTTTATGCTGTATGCTATGTAAGGAGCATATGTGTGACGTTTGGCATACCTTAAAGACACAGTAGGGTTTGGTATGCTGACTGATATCGGGATACCCAAGGCATGGAATCCCATATATTAGGAATACTGGAACAGTGAATTCAAAGACATCGATAGAGCCTTTCATCCCAGTCTGCCCAGTATGGCAACAAACCCTCCTTCCCCCTGCCTGTCTGTAGGACCTGAAAGCTTTTCTTCTTGGATCAAAGGCAGTGCAAGTGTACTTTAGGTTCTGGTACCCAAATTTACTCTGAATTTGTTGGGGATGTAGGGCATTAATGGGAAGGGAAGAATTCGGAAGAGCTCAAGAATGGAGCACTAAATTGGTGGAGGCTCGAGGTCCCATATGTCATATCAGATGTACTGGGATGAAAGGATTTATTGTTATGCAAGTACATAACTTTTGTATCTGATGTTGTCAATTTTCATTCTGTCCTCAACTGATGGATTCGGAAATGATCCATCAGATCCAATTCAGCCTTTGAAAAAGCCCTTAGAAAGTTAGAACTGTCGAGCTTCTCCCATACCCAGAATGCACCAACCCCAATTACCCCAGATCTTGTTTTCCACCTCACAGTGAAAGACGTGGTTATAGACTCTCAAGCTTTAAGGTTTAGATAATTGGTTTTCCTTCTTAATAATTCTTTACTTTTGACTTTTTTTCCCAGTTCTTTTTCTCTCGTATACTACTGTACGCTATAAATTACTATGCATCCTACATGAACTCAGGCAGGAACTTGCAGCACCATTAGGTGCCCTATTCAACCAAAGCCTGAGTACCAGCTTCATCCCAGCTGAGTGGAGGACAGCCACTGTCATCCCTTTGCAAAAAGGTGGAGCATCCACCAATCCGGGGAATTATAGACCTATCAGCCTAACTAGCTTGAGCTGCAAGGCCATGGAATGGATTTTCTTGGACCTCATTAACAAGGACATTGGCAACCTCCAGACACTGTATCCCACGCAGTTTGGCTTTGTCAAGGGAGGTCATGCCTGTTAGATTTGGTTGACTTCTTTGAGATCTCACAGTGAAAGACATGGTTATAGACTCTCGAGCTTTAAGACTTGGATAAGTGGTTTTACTACTTAATAATTCTTTACTTTTCTCTTTTTTTCTCCAGTTCTTTTTCTGTCATGTACTGGCATAGTCTATAAATGAGTATGCATCCTACATGAACTCAGGCAGGAACTTGCAGCACCATTGGGTGCCCTATTCAACTGAAGTCTGAATATCGACTTCATCCCCGCTGAGTGGAGTACAGCCACTGTCATCCCTTTGCACAAAGTTGGAGTGTCCACTGATCTGGGAAATTTTAATCCCATCTATCTAACTAGCCTGATCTGCAAGGCCATGGAACGGATTATCATGGACCTTGTTAAGAAGGATATTGGCAACCTCAAAACACTCAATCCCACACAGTTTGGCTTCATCAAGGGGAGGTCATGTCTGTTAAATCTGGTCGACTTCTTTGAGACATCACCAAAGCCATTGATGAGGGGAAGACGGTGCACACTGCCTACCTTGACCTGGCCAAAGCCTTCAACACTATTCCCCACTCGGGCATAATAGAGAAACTCTCTCGACTAGGCATCAATCTGTATGTTACCAGATGGGTAGCAAACTGGCTCACTGATAGAACCCACCTAGTCAAAATAGGGGATGCCACCTCAAGCAGTAGACCCATAACGAATGGTGTACCCCAAGGATCGGTCTTGGGGCCTCTGTTATTTGGGATATACTTTTCTGAGGTGCAGGCCAAAACCAGTGGGCTGTGACTGATCAGGTATACAGATGATTGCAAGCTGGGTGCTGTCATTAATTCCCCTAGTGATTTGGACATTCTCCAAGAGGGTCTCACCCAAACAAATGACTGGTGCATGCATCATCATCCCCTTTGGGGAGAGTGACATCCCCACAACTTATCATGTTAATAACAATGTCCTAAGCATGTAATCAATCGTGAGGGATTTGGGTACCCAGGTTGATAGCACCCTGACTTTTGACCACCATGTTGCTTCTTTTGTACGGAAAGTTTTCTACATGGCCCACCTCATACGTAAGGGTATCTCATCCAAGAACAAGGAGGTTATAACATTCCTATATTCTTCCCTTTTAAGGTCCATTATTGAGTACAACGCCTTTTTCAGCATGTATCTCACAAAGCACATGCAGCAGCTGAAGAGACCACAGAGGTTCCTCACCAGGAGAATCCAGGGCCTCAAACATCTACCATACACAGATAGGCTAAAAGCCCTGTCCATCTACTCAGTTTCATACAGACTCTTAAGAGGTGAGTTCTGTCTAGCATACGAAGCAATCTCAGACCCTGCCTTGATGGAACTGCTGCATATCTGCAAGTCAAGCTGCACTAGAGTAACCCGCACACGTGACCTCAACCTGGTCTGTGACAGCAATAGGACTTGTTGGAGGGACAGATTTGTGTCCCAGAGACTCCCCCATCTGTGGAATAGACTCCCTCTCCACATCAAGCAGAGTAATTCATTATTCCTTTTTAAGTACAACCTGGATAACTTGATGGGAAATGGAAAATGCACCCCTGGGATTCCACCTGTGTCCCTGCTGGACAGGAGCATCAGATGCTGACTTGTCTAAACATGGGCTAAACTCTTGGCTAGGCTAATGAGGGCCTCAGGGCCAATAGCCTAGTAACTTCCTATGATCCTGTAATCCTATTTTTAGTAATTTCTTTCTCCATTTTATCCTTTTTCTGTCTTCTTTGACTTGACAGTAGTTTTTAATTACCTTCCTAGGTAGTTTTTCCTTCTCTCCCTCTTTTTTCATTCAGTCTTTGCATCTTCTTACTTACTTACTGTTGATTACACATAATAGTTATAGTTGTTCTGTGTTGTTGGTGGTGTGCTTGAACCTAGTGCAGAGTTCCTAACATCCATTTGTTTTTTCAGGATATCAGAAAAGGAGAAAAGCTCAGTAGGTTTTTAAAAATCTAGTAAATGCAGTCAGAAAATCCCTCTTTCTGACTCGCATACATTTTGTTTGTATTGTGTTGGGCCATTCCACCTTCAAGAAAGCTGTTCTGTTTGTCATGCTTTCAACCTGAGGGCCCTGGTTAAATGCAAGAACAAGCTTATTTTTAAAGGATTACTTCAATCCTCCTTCAGCACTTAAGCACTGTCAAGAGCTACTCAGAAACCAGTAGAAATGCCTCAAACATCTCTGAGCACCTCAACAGCCTCTTCTAAGGCCTCAGAGAAGTTGCTTTAGAGATCTTTTTCAGATGCCTCAGATTCCTTGGATCCAAACAAGAAAAGATCAAAAACTTCAGATCCGATGGCTTCTTCAGATCAGAAGCATAGTAGGAAACAGTCTTCAGATCTGACTGTCTCTTCAGATTCGAAAATTGCTAAATTTAAAGCTACATCAGATTAGACCCCCTCGTATCCGACTAAAAGAATTATGGATATGAAAATTTTACCAAGGACCAGATACTCACCCTCAGTGGATGCAGTTCAATCTAGGGTCCCATCTCCTTTTTTGGAGAGACGTAAATCTCCTTTAGGTTTATCTACTCGCTCTTCCAGAAGCTTTACAGAAGAGGATATGGAGAGGTTAGTGAGAAGGATCCTCTCAACGTAGATCCAGCAAGTTACCCTTTCAGCTCCTACCCCTCTGGGTCAGGAGATGCGTGCTTCCACTACAGCTCCTTTATCAGTTCTTCCTCTGACTCCCTTCAAGGTCTTGGAGCCCTTAGATCTGAGTCACCCAGGCCCTTCAGTTTCAGATCCGAGGATGCTTTTATCCTCATATTCAAGGCTTGCTATAGGCTCTTTGGTTCAGTTGGATCAGGAGAGCTCTAACAGCTGATTCTACCTTGTCGGGTCCACTGTGCTACAATCAACTCCAAGGTTTTCCGAGCCGTCTCTACACCTCAAAGCCTTGGCAATGGTCAGTTTGGCTTTGATTTCAGTCTCAAGTAGACTGTCCTCGAGCCAGGGTGGGATTGTGGATCAAAGATGTCCTGTATTAGATCCGGGATCTTATTCCCCCCCGGGTGGTCTGCCTTTTTGGTCATGGAGAGAGCCCTGTCTGCACACTTGACTCAGTTGGTGACTACCCCTTCGGATCCTCTGTGTACATCTGTCCCATCTCAGCATCTGGAGTTTCAACTGTCCTCTCCACAGGGATGGCTGGTATTGAAACCCCTGGTTTCCCATCAGGGTATCCCCACTCCTTCTGATACCTCCATATAATTCTCCACTGAGGAGGTCCCTAAGAAGAGAACACATAAGAGGAGAAATCCTGAAGCAGAGAGGTGAGTGGAAGTCCAGCAATCCTTCATTGGAAGAATCTGTACTCCTGGAGTTATTCGATACTAGCCCATCTACCTCCGCTGTGACCCTGCTCGCCAATAAGCTCATTAACTTGGTCTCATGGTGGGGATGGAAGGATCCAGACACCACTGAGCCAATTCCCAGGAAGCCCAATAAAATTACGACAGCTCCAGAGTTTAAACAGTTTTGGTACAAGGATATGTCTGTTGATGCCATGGTCATGCCAGCAGCCACTAGGAAGGAACTCGTGGAAGAAAGTTTCTGTGTTCATCCCCACCAACAGAGAGTCTCAGGCAATGGACAGATTCAGGAAGCATGTTTAGGCTTCTTCGACCTTCAGCTTACTGTCCCTGAACTGTTTGGCACAGTTCACAAGTCTACAGAGTGATTTGATTAAGGAGCTATGAAACACCCTCACAGGATCTGTTTCTGAAGAGGTGAAAGCATCTGTCACCTCTCAGTTGGCTACCCTACAGTTGATATTCAATTCCTTCTTGAGGCTCATTTATAATGTAGCAGAAGGATCCTCAAGGGCAGCGGGTTCAGGTGTTGCCATTAGGAGACATGCCTGGTGCGGGTATGTGATTCTGCACCAGAGAGCCTAGCTGAAATTAACAACAGATACTTGGGTACAGAAAATAATTTCCAGAGGTTATATAATGCCATTTTCCCTTTATCCTCCCAATTCAAGAAAATTACCCGATGTTCCAGCCAGTCAGAGGTAACAAGAAGCAATCCATATTCAAAAGCTGCAGTAAAAAAGAGTCATCGAAGAGGTGTTCCCCCCACCCCCACCCCCCCCGACCAGATAGAGTCCGGAACTTACTCGAGATTCTTTTTAGCACCAAAGAAAACAGGGGACTGGAGACCAGTTCTCGATCTCAGGATCTTAAACAAATCCGTTTGAAAGGCCAAGTTCCTGATGGTCATGGTACAGTCCAGTCTTCCTTTTTTTTTTGGAAAAGGACAGTTGAATGTGCTCAATAGATCTTCAGGATGGCTGCTGTCATATAAAGATAAACAGGTGATTTACAAGATTTTTACACTTTTGGCTGGAAACCAGTCACTGTCAGTTCCAGGTTCTGCCCTTTGGTCTCACCACAGCCCCCAGGGTGTTCACCAAATGCATGGCAGTAGTGGCAGTTCACTTGAGACTGCAAGGATTCAAGTGTTTCCATAATTAGATGACTGGCTCATGTCCACCCCAATCAGGCATCAGCTCATCATGGGAAGACAAAAAGTGATCCAAATATGTTGCCTACTAGAAATCTCAATAGAGTACCAAAAGTCTCATCTAGAGCCAAGTCAAACTCTAGAGTTCATAGGAGTACATCTCAAAACAAAATCAACTATAATCTCACTTCCCCTCTCCAGAGTTCAAACAATAAGATTGCAAGTGGGAAAGATAGTTTGCAGTACCAGAATCCCAGCCACGTGGCCCTTCAAGCCTTGGGATCAGTGACGGCAGCAATAACATTACAGTCCTTAGCCAGATATCACATGAGAATTCTTCAGTGGCCTCACAGTGGTCAATACTTCATCTTCCTTTATTTGCTCCAGTATGAATCAACAATATATGCAAAAGGAGTCTGCTGCGGTGGATTCAGTCAAAAGAAGTTCTACAAGGACATTTATTCATCCCTTCTCAGCTGAAGGCCTTTGTGACCACAGATGCTTCCCAGCTGGGTTGGGGGTGGGGGCAGTACCTGGGGAATACAGCCCAAAGCATTTAGTCCCCCAAAGAGGCCAATTTGCATAGCAATGTCCTAGAGGTGAGAGCAGTGCTTTTAGCATTGTAGGCCTTTCAGAATACTTTCTTTTCAGGATCGATTGTGATTCAGACAGACGGCATGTCAGTGGTTTGGTACATCAACAAACAAGGGGGAACCGGATCTTACCCCCTGTGTTGAGAAGCACTCAAGGGGTTGGCAGTGGGGGATCTCTTCCAACCGTTTTCTTATTGCAATGCATATTCCGGGGAAGTCTAACTTATTAGCAGATAAACTGAGCAGGTACATTCTACTACTTCACGAGTGGTCCTTTGACAAGGAAGTAGCGGATGTGATTTTCCAACAAAGGGGCCAGCCTTGCTGCAATCTCTTTGTATCTCCCCTAAACAACAAGTGCAGCAGCTACTTTGCCCTAATCCCCCCACAGAGGGATTCACAAGGTGATGCTGTTCTCCATGATTACACCCCTGTCTTTTTTATGCTTGTACCCCAATTCCTTTGATTTCAAAATTCCTACAGAAAGCTGCCAGGTTGAAGAGCAAAATCGTCCTCATTGTACCCTATTATCCAAGTGCAACTACCTCTGGGCAAAACTGCAGTCCAAATTGTAGCTTGCTACAGATCCCCCACCATGCCCCAGGATTCCCACTCCTCTTTTCTTGATGTACTGGAAATATTAGGGTTCAACCAAACACCCTAATAATGGGCGACTTCAATTACCCCACCATTAACTGGGAAAACTACTCGTGTACCAACTCCTTAGCTCAACGCTTTCTGGAATTCATAAACTCCAATGCCGTGGATCAACTTATCCACACCCCCACCAGGGCCAACAATATCCTAGACCTAGTCATTACCAACATGAGTGACCGGTGTTCCACACCTGAAGTCAACTCCTCATTGGCCCGATCTGACCATAAGCTAATCACCCTTGATATCCACATCCCGCCCCCACCCCCCATTAAGGAAACCACGTTAAAAAAATGTCTCCAAAGCCAACTTTATACTTCTTAAGACAGAAGTGGTGAACTTCATGACACCCATGCAGATAGACAATACAGTTACAACTGATGAATCCTACACAAATGCACTGTATAAGCACTGACACGAGTGCATGGATCGTCCTATCCCAAACAGAACTAAGACCCTATCCTCCAAAAAAGGAAGCCAATCTGGTGATCCCCTGCCATAAACAAACTGTACAACAGAAGGAAGAAACTGTTGCAAAAGAGAGTAAAACCCTATGAGTGGAGGAGCGCCCTGGTCAGCCTCAGTAAGAAGCTGAGATCCCTTATATGATCCTCCAAAGCTAGCTACGAAAATAAAATCACCACTAATTCTAGGGACAGCCACAAAGCTGTCTACAGCATTGTCAAGAATCTCGATGGCAACACCCAGATCTGCTCTGAGTTACAGCACAACGGCACAAAAATTACAGAACCAACTGATATTGCCAACACCCTGGCAGATAGGCTCAGTGCTAACTTTACCCCCCCCCACCCCACCCCCTAAAGGGCCCATATCTATACAGGAAGAATGCAGAGTCCCTGTAATCACAACTACACAGGTAAAAGCTGCACTCTCTAAAGCCAAAAACACAGCATCCATGGGACTGGGCAACATCCCAGGCTACGTTTTACACTAACGTCAGAACGAACTGGCTCCCCACTTAAGCACCATGTTCAATAATAGCCTCGCATCAGGCTTTGTGCCTACCGAATGGCGCACGACAACGGTTATCCCACTCCACAAAGGGGGAGCCACCACTGATCCCGGGAACTATCGACCTATTAGCCTGACGAGCCTGTTCTTTAAGGCTATGGAACGTATCATCATCAAACTCATAAACAAAGACATTGGTAACCTCCAAACTCTGGATCCCACCCACTTCGGGTTTGTGAAAGGCAGTTCATGCCTCCTGAACCTGATCGACTTCTTTGAGGCAGTCACCAAAGCCGTAGATGAGGGGTAAGGTGGTTCACACAGCCTATCTTGACTTCGCCAAGGCTTTTGACACCATCCCCCATTCCGGAATTATAGTTAAACTCACTAAACTAGGTATAAATCCCTACATCAAAAGATGAGTTGCCAACTGGCTCACTGACAGAACCCACACTGTAAAAGTTGCAGACTCCAAATCTGACCTGAAAGCAGTGACAAGTGGAGTACCACAGGGTTCTGTCCTGGGACCTCTCCTGTTTGGTATCGACTTCTCTGAAGTACAGGCTAACGCAGAAGGCCTCTGGCTAACAAAGTTCGCAGATGACTGCAAACTAGGAGCCATAGTCAAGTCCCAAATGATGTGGCCATCCTACAGTAGTGCCTCACTGAGACAGATGGCTGGTGTCAGAGCCATGGCCTCAAGCTCAATGCCAAAAAGTGCAGTGTCATCCCCTTTGGTAAAAACTCTGTACCCATAAACTACCACATAGGCAGCAATCTACTTAACACCGAATGTGTGATGAGACCTTGGGACCCAGGTGGACAGTAGTCTCTCCTTTGATAGTCACATCGCCACAGTGGTCAGGAAGCCCTTCTACATGGCATACCTCATCATAAAAGGGTTCTCATGCAGGAAAAAAGAGGTCTTTGTTCCCCTGTACTCGACACTCATTAGACCCATTATAGAGTACAACACCCCTTTTGGAATGTCCCTCACAAGACATCTGCAGCAGCTGGAAAGGCCACAGAAGTACCTCACAAAGAGGATTACTGGCCTCAAACAAATGCCCCACACTGACCACCTCAAAAACTCCAGCTTTACTCCGTAGCATATCGCCTACTCCGAAGTGATCTATGTCTAACATGTAAAGCTATGTCAAACTCAGAGCTGTTGGACATGCTACACCTAAAGAAATCCCAATCGCTCCGAGCTACATGGTCTAGGGACCTAAATCTTGTTACCACAATAAACAGGACATGCTGGAGGGATAAATTCCAATCCCAGAGACTTCCCATACTCTGGAACAGGCTACCCATCTATGTCAAGCAAAGTTCTTCATTAGCACTCTTCAAGAAAAATCTTGGTGAGTGGATGGGAAATAGGAAATATACCCCGGGGATCACTTCTGTGTCTCTGCTCGACAGTGGCACAGGAAAATAACTTTCTTGGGTGGCATAAGCCAGGGAACCTTGTTGGCTAGGCTTATGTAGGCTCTTGGGCTGATAGCCCAGTATCTACCTATTAACCTATGAACCTATTGGCCTTGACAGATTTAGTTTCCCTTACTGTCGCCTCATCTAATTCATCAACCCTGGATTGTGGACACAGCTCCAGATCTGCTATCTCATCCGACAGGCATGATTCATCTGATCCTTCCTAATCTCAAGATGACAACTTGGTTTCTCCATTTTCAGTAATAGCCAGACAACCTATGCTCTCGTTTTCTGTTCACCACATTTTATTATCTTCCCTTGAACCATCAGCAAAGAAGCTTTATGTAAGTAAGTTGAAGAGATTAGTACACTGGACTGTTCAACATCATACTGACCCCTTTTCTGCCCCAATTCACAGCATTCTTGACTTCTTGATGATACATTTTGGGTCTATATCATAAGAGTGAAGTTTCAAAACTTCGAATCTGATATGGTCGACACCATATGATTGAAGTTTTGAAACCTCAAATCTTTTAACAGAAATCTCTGTACAGCACAGAAAGGGAAGATTTCCCTTTTCTGCACTGTAGTACGATCTTGGATTTGGTATATTTAAGTATGGGGGTGTGGGGGGTGCATGGGGGCTTGCCCCCCTGCTTAGAGCATTTAAATGATTTGTTTGTGTAGGTTGTTGTGTTTATATTACATTTTTGAAGTTTCAAAATTTCGATCATATGGTGTCGACCATTTCAGATTCGAAGTTTTGAAACTTCAGTCATGTAACATAGACCCTATATTTTAATGAAGGGGGCAGTGCTTTAACAGTTAAAGTTCAGTCGGCAGCAATTTCTGATTTCCATAGTGGATTTGATGGTTCATCACTCGCTTCTCATAACCTTTGTAAAACCTTTATGCGGGATACACTTGTTTTGAAACCTCCATTTAAAGATCCTACTCCTCCATGGGATCTTAATCTTTTATTGCAAGCCTTGATCCATTATCCCTTTGAACCCGCACATGACTGTAGTCTTAAATTTTTTTCTTGGCAAACTTTATTAATGTTGGCCATTACTTCTGCTAGATGAATTTCAGAAGTTCGGGCCCTGTCTGTGAAGTCTCCATATCTAAATTTTCATAAAGATAGGATTATACTATGAACTAATGAATCCTTTTTGCCCAGAATAGTATCAGAGCCCCATGTTAACCAGTCCATTAATCTACCTTTTTTCTTTCCAAATTATTCGAACAACGGTGAGTACTTACTTCATTTAGTGGATGTTCATAGGCAACTGCGCTTCTATCTACATAGAACAAAGGACATCAGAACTACAGATCAGTTATTTGTTTCATTTGCGGATGTGAAACTGGGTAGACCAGTGTCCAGAGTCACCCTAAATTGGATTTGATATAAAAAAACAGAGCATCATTTGGCTCAGTGGTGCTTAGGAATATCCATCCTTCCTTGTGTCCACCATGGGATTTAGGTAGTTGGGGCTCTGTCCCACCAGTTGAGGGCAGAATGAAAACTGTCCCATCAGTTGAGGACAGAATGGAAATCGACATCAGATAAAGAAGTTATGTACTTAGTATAATGTTCCATCTGTGTTACCCATTTTCATTCTTCGTCACCTCCCCACCCACCAACCCTTATCCTTTTGGTTTCTCTGGGAGAGTGAGTGAATATGAAAATTTTTATATACTCCGAGTATTATAAAGCTCCAGATATGGCCAGGTCTAGCCTTTTTTTTCTGTGTTTACATTTATGTCTATTTGTATAAGAAATTTTTCTTTATACTTTAGCCAGCAAACAAAATCTGAGGTAATTAGGGTTGGTGCACTCTGGATAATGGAGAAGCTTATGAGTTCTAAGTTACCATGAGCTTTTACAATGACCAAGTTGGATCTAACTGATCGGATCCTTACCCATTAGGTGAGGAAGAAAGACAATGGACAACACAGATGAAATGTTATGGTAAGTACATAACTTCTTTTTTTCTTACACTATGCTTTCCTTTAGAACACCATTGTTCAATAACGTTGTCACATGTTTGTCTCCCCTTCACAACATCTCATTGATCCATATGCAATACGTTTGCTGTTCCCTTAACTAGCATAGCTGTAAACTTTGCCGTCATATTTTAAAATTGAAATGGGTCTATATGAAGCCCCCCCCGTAGGGTAATGGAACCACAACAGCCTTCTTCCAAGATGCTGGTTCTCACCCCCTTCAAATATTGTTAAACAAGCTCTTGCAGATCTTAATTACTTTCTTCCCTCCCAACTTCCACAGTTTGATTGACCATTCATTACTGTTTTTATCTTGTCTCTTCCTTTCTCAGCTGTTAATTATTGTGTCTCGTATGACTGTAACATTGTCAAAACTGTTTTCCATAAATATTTCTATTTAGGTTTTTCTTGATTTCCACATTTCTTTGTTTTATACATATTTTCTTAAAAAATTTCAAAATACCTCTAATATAGGTTCATAGGTTGGTACTAGGCTATCGGCACTAGGGCCTATACAAGCCTAACCATAACAAATCCCTGGCTGTTTCTTCCCACACTATTTACTTCTCTGGACCCCTGTCTAGCAGTGTGACTGACGTGATCCCCGGGGTGAATTTCCTTTCTCCCATCCAATCGTCAAGGTTCCTTTTGAAGAGGGCCAAAGAGGGGCTCTGCTTGACATGTATGGGCACTATATTCCAGAGTCTGTGGAGTTTCTGGGACAGGAACCTATCCCTCCAGCATGTTTTGTTTATTGTCATGACAAGGTTTAGATCCCTGGAGCATGTAGCTCTGAGGGACTGGGATTTCTTAAAGTGTAGCATGTCCAGCAGCTCTGGGTTTGCCATGGCCTTGTAGGTTAAGCAGAGATCGCCACTGAGTAGACGATATGCGACAGATTATAGCTGGAGTTTTTTAAGGCGGTCGGTGTAGGGCATCTGCTTTAGGCCTGTGATTCTTTTAGTGAGATATTTCTGCAGCCTCTCCAGTTGTTGCAGATGTCTTGAGAGGTACATACCAAATGGGGCGTTGTATTCTATAATGGGTCTAATGAGGGATGAGTACAGTGGGACATTGACCTCCTTTTTTCTAGATGAAAAGCCCTTCGTAATGAGGTATGCCACACAGAAGGATTTCCTGACTGTTGTGGGGATGTGGTTATCAAAGGTGAGACCACTGTCCACCTGTGTCCCTAAGTCTCTTATCACACTTTCTGTATTTAGTGTACTGCCACCTATGTGGTTATTCACAGGTACATGTTTTTTTTTCCAAAGGGGATAACTATACATTTCTTGGCATTGAGCTTGAGCCCATGGCTATGGCACAAAGCATCTGTTTCTGTAAGGTTCTTTTGTAGAGTATCCACATCATTTGGGGATTCAATAATGGCTCCCAGTTTGGAGTCATCTGTGAATTTTGATAGCCAGAGTCCCTTAGTGTTGGCCTGTACTTCAGAGAAGTAGATGCCAAACAAGAGCGGTCCCAGGACTGAACCCTGAGGTACTCCACTTGTCACTTGTCTGGAGCTGGATTTGGAGTCGGCAACTTTTGCAATGTGAGTTTTGTCAGTAAGCCATTTGGCAACCCATTGAGTGATGTACGGATTAATGCCCAGCTTAGTAAGTCTATCTATGATTCCAGAGTGGGGGATGGTGTGAATCGCCTTTGCGAGGTCCAGATAGGCTGTGTGAACCGCCTTACCCTCGTCCACAGCTCTGGAGACTGATTCGGAGAAGTCAGTCAGGTTCAGGAGACAAGATCAGCCCTTCACGAACCTAAACTGAGTGGGGTACAGTGTTTGAAGGTTGCCAATGTCTTTGTTTTTAAGTTCCATGATAATACGTTCCAAGGCCTTGCAGATCAGGCTCGTCAAACTGATGAGGCGGTAGTTCCCTGGATCCAAGATGGATCCCCCCTTGTGGAGTGGGATAACTGTAGCTGTACACCACTCAGTGGGCACAAAGCCTGAGGTGAGGCTATGATTAGACATGACACTTAAATGAGGTGCCAGTTCATTTTGTACTTCATGTAGTACACAGCCCGGGATGTCATCTGTTACCTTAAAGGATCTCTGGTTATTAATCTTGTTATAGTCTCCCTCACTTCTGCAGTACTACTATCTTCTTTCTGTTGCCTAAGTTGTTGTGCTAAAAGGTTTTTTTTTGTTCTGAATTTGTAATCAGAAATAGTTGCTTTACAGCAGCCTTCATGAACTCATGAATATTATTGAAATACTGTCTTAATTTTCCCTTTTGCACTTTGCATTTGCTCATCCTCTTGTTCTGTGAGATTTCCCTCATACTGTAATGCTTTAAACTTTGTCATGCCCCACTAATTAATTCCTATTCCTTTTTCTTATATCTCTTTCTGTCTTTTTCTACCATGTTTTAAACTCCATTTCACCTCCTATCCCTTCTGAAGAAATGTCCATCCTCCTTGATATTTCTTGAATCACTTCCTTTACCCATTCCTTAAAGTCCTCTTTTCTTTAACAGATAAGTTGGAAAGTGTCAGTGTCTCGTTTTTACTTCACTAACATGCATCTTTAGCTTAATTTTCATTGGTGCATGATCTGAAATAGTTACTGGATGTGTTTTAAATTTTTTAGTGTTTCTGTACAATGTAATTTCTGTCCAGGCTAGCCCAGTACTTGCACCTTGGAGAATAATATGTAAATTCTGTTCTGGGATCCTACTACTGAATTCACATCTTTCGTGCCAAACATTTTTTTGCAGTTCTTCAGAAGTCTACCCTCTTTTGTTATATTTCCCTTATAGATCCTCCTGATATATCCTTAGTCTTGGAAGTCCAGTTCCAGTCTGTAACTATAAGTAATATTCCCTTCTGAAAACATTTTTCTCCCAAAATTCTCTTGTAATAGCAGTTTTAGATCAAATATAAGCTTATGCCAGCAAATTCCTCTTCCACTGCCAGTAACCCCTTACTTCCACAAATTTACCTTTCTTTTCTTTTTTTTTTTTTTTTCTTCTCTTCTGTCAGTGTAGGAGGTCTTCTAGTAATCAGTTTTAAACTCCACTTTTCATATATCCCTGATATTCTGATGAAGGTCCACCGTGAAATTCTTTTTGGCAGATTCCCATGCTCATTTCTATCCAGATGTGTCACCTGCAACATTGCTGTTTGTGCCCTGCTCTTCTTTATATAATTGTAATCTCTTCAATTTCTTTAGATACCTGTAAGGCCTGTCACATTCCATGTTAATATGTACAGAGTAGCCATTGTGATAGAAAACTGTTACTCCAAACTGTTATACATGACAATTCTTTTAAACGTCTATTTCTAACTTTTAGTTTACACGAGCACATTAGTATTTGATTAATAGTTACATCTTCTCATCTCTATTTGTATCTATGTAAAAGTTTTCAAGACTTTTTTCTTCAGTGAAATCGCAAACAATAAATAAATAGATTTTCAGACCCCTCGTTCCCTTTTAACTGGAAACAAACATACAAAACTATGAATGTTTTCCACAAATGAAGTTTACCCCTCCAGGTGGGAGCAGCTGTCTCAAATCAACTGCTGCACCCACAAGCATCCTTTAATCTAAAATTCAGGTTATCCATGCTTAAGCCGATGTTACAGTCTGTCTTTTCACTTACACTAATTGTTTGCAGTCTATTCTTCTCTTATCTCTGTCTCTCCCAGATGTGGAAAACAATTTGCATTCAGTAAACATTAACTTTTAGCATTAAGAAAAACTGCACTGGCTGCCTTGAAGATTCACTTGCCTTAAGTATTGTTATAAGGTCAGACGAGCTACATAACACAATGAAAATTGGATACTTTAGTCACATTGTGGAAGTCTGTTGTAAAATAATACATTGTTGAGAATGCCCTTCACTGATTCAGGTGGCTAATTACAAGCTAAAGTAGATCAGTTTCAATAATGTATAGGGTTGCTCCACATCATCAGACTGGAAAAGTATAACATGAAAGGCACTACTGCAGACATAATTCTAAATTATAATGTAAGTTTGTTATTTTTAAACATCAGATACATGTTTCCTGAAGACATACTGTGATATGAAGTGGTCAGATTTATTATAATGTTTCCCTTTAAATTTAGATGACTGTCAGTGCCAATTTAGAGAGATAAAAAAGGAAATTTAATGCATGCTCACTTAGCATGTTATAATTATGCAATGTTTGACCTCCTAAACTCAGACTGCATGAGAGAAAAATATGTCTAATATGTTCACTAGTTTCACTTATGCATACCTTCTAGATGAAACTGTTTGTTGGCTTTTCTGCAAAATAGTCACATTCCTCACTCAAAAATGTGAAATGGTCAAACACAGTGGTGATGTGAAACTGTTTACTAGATAAACTGAAATATTTACAAAATCTGTGTTTGCCTGGTAAAAAATGTGGCATGTCTGTATTTTGTATATTTCTGTCATTGGACCAGCATGACATTTTAACTCATTTTTTCAGAGGTAAAAGTAGAGTTTATGCATTAAAGACAGCTGCCTCCTTGCATAAGTGGCAGTTGTCTTTATTCCTGTGCTTTTTAAGATTGTTCATTGGCAGGTTTGCCTTTAGCATGGCTACTTGCACCTCCTTCATTTTCCACTTATTTGCAGTGGCTGAAATCATGAGTGCCTCTGACTGTATGTATATGGGAGTCACAGTGAGAGTAATTATGCTGACGCTCTGAAGGTACTTTGGTTTATTTTAAGCATGTAAAATTTTCTTTACAACATATCATTAAAGGTATTTTCATAAACATTATATGTGCATGTGAGTGTGCGTATTCAGTGTATGTATATATCTGTATCGATCTATATATATATATATATATATATATATATATATATATATATATATATATAATATGTCTCTCTCTCTCTCTCTATATATATATATATATAAAATCTCTCTCTCTCTCTCTCTATATATATATATATATACACACACACACACATATATATATATATATATATATATATATATATATATACATACATACATACACATATGTGTGTCCATATACAAGTATAGACACAAACATGCACCAACTGTGTGTGTGTGTGTGTGTAAATAAATATGTAGTGAGAGTAGTCATGCTCACTCTGCGAAGGTAGTTTGGTTTGTTTTGTTTTAAGCACATAAAATTTTCTTTACAGTGTATCATTACAGGTGTTGCTTAAATGCTTAAATCTCATATGTTTGTGTGTGTGTTTGTGTGTGTGTACATATGTATATATGTATACAGAAGTATGCATACACACGTGCACCAAATATACACACACACACACAAACACCAACAGTATATGCATATGGCAGTCACAGACTTTCATGTTTCATGTTTACTCTTTATTTTCTGTGTTCCACACTGTTGAAGGGCAGCACACTAAAACATAGCTTACATTTCTGGCTTTTCTTCTAACTCGCATACTTCTCTTACGGCTATGAAACCTAACCAAATATATTCTGTCACATATCCATTTTAGTAAAATGCATTTAATTCATTAACACTACTTTGAAATTCCTAAGTTAATTTAAGAAAACTCAGTTATAAAATTAATTTTTAACAGAAAGTGACTACAGTATGTGATTTGATACTGCTGAGAAAAAGATTTGCTTGAATGTTTTTTCATTTGGTTTCTCTGTTGCTGTTAGTGCTAGTTAGGTCTTTAATAATTTGAGTTTCTAACACTACCACTATGTAGAATTGTTCAGGTGGTCTTTTTTATGGGAACTTCCTTGTGTATGTTTTTTATGCAGCCTTAATTATACCTGCTACAGATGTAATTTCGGTGATTTGGCATGATTATCAGAGTGTAAGGTTTTCATCAAGGAATGGCAACCAGATTTCACTTCTGAGAACATTTTATACTCTTACCCATTTTTGTTTTGACAGAACAGTGTTATTGTCAAACAAGTTTCCTAAACTGGGTTAGGGTACATTTATGAAAATCTCTGCCATGCATTGCCAATCTGAATTAGATTTCTATGTCTTCCCATTTTATTTATAATATTGTTTATACTGCTTTGCATTTGTACATTCCCCTGACTTTCAGTTTTTCCTTTTCATCTTTGTCATCAGGTTATGCACGCCATATTTAATAATCATGAGTTATTTCTGAAAATACAAAACAAAAACAAAAACAAAAAAGTGCAGACCAAGGGATAAATACTCCGTTGCTAAAAATATACAAATAACTGAAATATTGTAGCAAGTAAGCAACGGATGAACCAGGCATAAGCCAAGCAGAGAAATGCAGCTGCTGTAGCAATGAGGCACAGTCAGGCACAATCACTGATTCTTCCAATAAACAAAATACTCCAAAAGGAAAATGCAGACATCAAGGCAGGAAAAACACAGTCACAAAGTCCTCCAGTAGTAAAAAGCAATCCAGGATATTTATTGTAACAAAAAGTAAGCGCTTTCACAGTTAAGCTTCATCAGACCAAATACAAAAAGCTAAAATGCACTCCATTTAAACACATAGTAGTAAAGCATCACCCAATCATAAAAGTACGTCAATTAAAATCAATTATAGTGAAACAGTTAAAGCTGAAAGACCACATTTCCTGCAAATACTGCACAAGCAAAGAATGCAAAAAATATAAATGAAAATAAAAACATAAAACAATATATATGTATAATAAGTATAAATATGTACGTGTGAACACATATATATATAAATATATATATATATATATATATATATATATATATATATATATATATACATACACATGTATATATAAATATAAATATATACACTGCACTGTTAATGTTGTCATGTGCAACAGTAAAAAACAAATAAATAAATAACCACTACTATTTCCTATTTACTTCTGGAGTCTTCTTTTCTTTAATAAGGGCTTAATAGAAGCCCTCTCGTTCAGACCTCTCTCTCTATCTGCAAGAAGGGTGATAATCCAACAAGTCTCCCTATGTTCTGTGTGTGTAATAATGTCACCTTCCCTAAAACTGGGGGAAATGGACTCAATGACTCTAAAGTTAAATGTATGGGAGTCTCCCAGTCCCAAGACATGTTTAGAGAGTGCGTTGTGTATGGAACCCCTTCTAATGTGGTAGATGTGCTCCCTCATCCTGTCACGCAGCACCCTGTTCGTCTTACCAACATAGAAGGAGCTGCAGGCAATGCACTCTGCTAAATAAACAACATGGGGAGTCATGCAATTGGCATGTGCATGAAAAGTGTATTCTCTACAGAGATCTGGATGATAAAAAGTATCAGAGGTGTTAATAAAGGAACAAAAATTACAGTCACCACATGGCGTGGTAAAATCAGGGGTAGAAGCCATGGTACTTGAACCACTGTTATGGCAAAGTAGCCTCTTCGAATTTTTCCTGTTCTTAAATCAGAACCTAGGTTTATCACCTACGATCTTACCTATATCGTCATCTATCTGTAAAATAGGCCAGTGCAGTGCAAATAAACTTGTGATATCTTTATAATCACTAGTATAAAAAAGAGGGATCCTAGTTTCACCTAAACGCACACTGGGTTCATTACCACTAATTGCACTTGCCTGACATACTGGTCCAAAATACGGACATGCTGTGGTAGACCTTAACTGATCTATATTAGACCAGTGTCTGTTAATCTTGCCAAGGCTATACCCCCTGGCTAATAACTTCGTCTCTAAATTGCCCAACTCTTCCACAAAACCATCCATAGTGGGATTTAATCTGGAGGCCCTCATTCCTTGTCCTTTAATCAGGTTCCAAAAAATATAACCGGGGTGCATACTAGACCTAAATGAAAAGGCATTCCTATGGCAGGTCTTATGATGGACACCAGTATTAATAGTATGATGATGTAATTTCTCAATATAGAGATCTAAAAACTCAATACAAGTAAATGACCAGTTAAATATAAACTTCAAACAGCTGGTCAGACCATTCATGGTCTCATGAAAATCCACTAAGCCAGCCATAACAAAAACAAATCATCGACAAAATGTCAATAGAATAGGACATGCTCCCTAAAGCCCTCAGTAGCAAACAAGGTGGTAGTCTCCCAGTGCACAAGAAACATTTCTGCAAATATGTCAGCCTCAATAATTCTATTGTGTTAGCAAAGTGTACTGTAACTGTGCACCATTGCACATAATGGGTAGCACTCTTAACTGAACCTTCTACCATTGACAACTCTGCCATGGTTTATGGCTCTTATTCAAGGGAATTATTTAAAAAAAATGTCCTACTGTTTTAAAATAATTCCATGGTATAATGTGAACTAAGCTGCCATTCCATGTCTGCACGGATGTGAGTTAGTAGTTACAACTTTATCTGTTGTGCACGTACAAACCTACAAACATATGTCTGGAAATTCTCAGTGCAACGTTTGAATGCAGGTGGTACCACTGTGGACCAACTAGCTGCAGAAAATAATTTGGCTCCTTTTAGACTATGAGTAGGAGGAATGTGTTAGCCTTGGTTCCCTTGTCCCTCAAGCTTTCTCTGTCTCTCCCAGTTTGACAAAAGATCACCACACACTCTTGTATTCTATCTGTTATCCATTTTGTTTCACTACTTCCCCTGTCCTACCTTCTGGTCATGGAGTTTTTTAGGGCCCTAGAGTTCATGGCTTTTACCATCCCCATGATTCCTTGCACCAGGATTCATATGAGGAAGTTTCAGTGGTATCTAACATCAGTATGGCTTCAACACTGTCACCTACTAGACTATCTATTTCCACTGCTCATGAGTATCAAACTGGAATTTCACTGGTGGATTCTGCAGATATCTCTAAATCCAGGTGTTCTTTTCCAGCATCCTCAACTGCCCTAGAAACTTTTAACGAACACCTATCTGGGGGTAGGAAGATGCTTCAGGGCCTTTAGTCTCCTCAGCAGAGGGTGGATGACATCAGCATCAAGGAAATGAGGGGTCTCTTTCTGACTCTTAAAGCTTTCTACGTGCTGTGGGTTCCAGGTCCCTTGAAGGTGTATACAGACAACACCACACTCATGTGGTACATCAGCAGACAAGAGGGCACTATGTCTTACCTTCCTTGCAGACTAGCCATTCAAGCATGAGGAATAGCCATCCATCTGCAGGTGTATATCTTCAGAGTGCAGTCTTGTGGTAGATTTTGTTAGCAGGTCCAGCATACAGCCTCATGAATGAGTGTTTCACAGAGGTTTATTTCTGGACATAGTTCACATGTAGGATATTCGTCAAGTGGATCTCTTTGCCTCCTCTCTGAGTAAGCAACTCCCTCAGTTCTGTTCCAGAGTCCCAAGTCCTTTGGCTTGGAATGTGGATATCACATCTTTCTCCTTGAAGAGAATGTTCCTTAATGTCTTTCCTCTCCTTGCTCTTCTTTCAAGGTTCTTCACAGGATCGAGGAGAAATCTCCACAAATCTTGCTGGTGACTCCCTTTTGACTCAGACAGCACTGGTTCCCCCTCTTAGTCCATCTGGCCAGGGGGATAGTCATCATATGTTAGCTGCCCACATGGACCTTCGCATGCAGGACAAAGGATCTCTCATTCACCCTCACCTATCCACTGTTCAACTGACAGTTTGGGTGTTAATTCCTTTCCGACACTTAATTTTCTGAGGGTGTGCTTAGTGTCCTGCAGGATGCTAGGGAACCCACTACCAGAAAATCATATTTGTCTGAGTGGAAGAGATTTTCTGTCTGGTGTCTTAGACATCACTTGGATCCCTTTTCATTGGGCTCACCTTGGTTCTTTCCCAACTGTGTGAACTGTTGCATATTTCAGGTCACGCAATTTCTAAAACATGTTCTACATATCAGACCCCAAGGAAGCCCATTCCCTCTTCTTGGGATCTTAATTTTGTCCTTGCAAAACTGACTCGGTCTCCTTTTGAGCTTACCGCGTCTTCTTCTCTGCAACACTGCACCTCAAAGACTGTTCTTTTGGTTGCTTTAACCCCTGCCAGATGGGTGTGTGAGCTCTAGACTTTGATGCCAATCCCTCCTTTTTTGTTTTTTTTCAAACAGGCATGGTGTCTCTCCATACAAATCCTTCTTTTGTGCCCAGAGTGATTAATGGGTTGTCTCTTAAACAGTCTGTCCAACTTCCCTCCTTTTTTCCTTCACTGCAATCTGCTGTTGAGAAGGTTCTTCATTCCTTGGACTTGCACAGACAACTCAGGTTTTATTTAGACAAGACAAAGGCCTTTGTAAGTCTGACCAACTTCTTGTTTCCTTTCATATCAGGGCATTGGGTTTAGCAGTTTCTTAGCAAATCAACTCCTGGATTTCCAATGCCATTTCCTTTTGTTATTCCTTTCATGGCAAACAGTTGTCTGCTTCTGTCAGAGCTCGTTCTACTAGAGCAGTGGCTTCCTCAAGGGTTTTCTACAGGGTTTAGAGACAAAGGCTCTTGCCTCCCCCATAGTGACTCTTTTAGACAATGCCATGAGGTCAAAACTACCAACATGTAAATTTCATCAAAATGCAAATTAAAAGTCATGCTGTTAAACGCTAGGAGTCTAAACATGAAACTCCACTCATTGCAAGTATTCTTAACCCTGGAAGATGCTGGCATTTGTGCAGTCACAGAAACCTGGTTCAAAGCTGCGGAGATCACCCTAGCCATACCGGGTTACTCATCCTATCATACATTTAGACCCCATACCATGGGCCGGAAAGCAAAAGGAGGCGGAGTTGCAATTTATATAAAAGACAAACACACCTCCAGGTTAGTCAAACTGTATGATGCACAGGAGACACTCCAGGTGCAGATAACCTTTGACAAGACCCCTATTCAAATCATAGCTAGCTACAGGCCCCCAGCTTTGACTCAAGATGCCCACTCCACATATCTGGACCTCCTTGAATCTATCATGATTTAACCCTTTACCCTGATTCTGGGTGACTTCAACTATCCAACCATAGATTGGAAGAACTACTCATGCAAAAACACAAATGCACAGAGATTCCTCGATTTCATCAATGCAAATACCTTTGACCAGCTGGTCGACACCCCCAAAAGAGGTGAATGTATCTTGGACTTGGTATTAACCAACATGAGTAACCACTGCAGCATCCCTACAGTGTCATCCTCCCTGGTAAGATCCAACCACAAAGCGGTAATTTATGAAGTCACCATCTCCCCTGACCCCCCCCCCCCAGCCAGGGTCAAACAAAAAGACTTCTTCAAAGCTGATTACAACCTCCTGTGGGAAGGTATAAGCAGCTTCACAGACAACCTCCCCCTCCATAGGAACTGGCACGTATGTCCAAATCTACACCAAAGTACTGTACGAGCATTTATATAACTGCATGGAATCAGGAATACCCGACAGGACAAATTCATCCTCCTCAAGGAAGAGTAAACCTGTCTGGTGGACATCTGCAATAAATAAACTCTATAATAAAAGGAAAAAATTGCTGCCCAGGACCAATAAGGAGCAGGTGTCTAATTGGAAGCAATCTTTTCTTAGCCTGAACAAACAAGTAAGAGCACTAGTGAAATCCTCCAAATCAAATTTCGAGTCCAAACTGGCCACATCAACTAAAGACAGTCATAAGGCCTTCTTCACAAATGTCCGCATTCTCAAAGGAAGCACTTAAATCTGCTTAGAACTGGTTGTCAAGGACAACACATACACAAGTGCAGTAGATATAGCCAATCTGCTGGCAGACATGTTCAGTGAAAGCTTCACCTCTCTGTCCCTCCCATCAGTAAATGAGGACATCCCCCACACCTGTCCTCCTCTTCTTATCTCTAGGGAGCAAGTCATCACTTCCCTCTCAAAGGCAAAAAAATACAATTTCCATGGGACCTGATAACACCCAGGCTGCATCCTACATGAACTCAGGCAGGAACTTGCAGCACCATTAGGCACTCTATTCAGTCAAAGCCTGAGTACCAGCTTCATCCCAGCCAAGTGGAGGATAGCCACTGTCATCCCCTTGCACAAAGGTGAAGCATCCACTGATCCAGGAAATTATAGACCCGTCAGCCTAACTAGCCTGATCTGCAAGGCCATGAAGCAGATTATAAGGAATCTCATTAACAAGGACGTTGGCAGCCTCCAAACACTTGATCCCACACAGTTTGGATTCGTCAAGGGGAGTTCATGCCTATTAAATTTGGTCAACTTCTTTGAGACAGTCACCAAAGCCATGGATGAGGGGAAGACAGTGCACATTGCCTACCTTAATCTGGCCAAGGCCTTTGATACTATTCCCCACTCTGGTGTAATAGATAAACTCTCTCAACTAGGCATCAATCTGTATGTTAACAAATGGTTAATAAACTGGCTCACTGCTAGAACTCACCTAGTCAGAATAGGGGAAGCCACCTCAAGCAGTAGACCCATAACGAGCGGTGTACCCCAGGGAATCGGTTTTGGAGCCTCTGTTGTTTGGGATGTACTTTTCTGAGGTGTAGGCCAAAACCAGTGGGCTATGGCTGACCAAGTTTGCAGATGACTGCAAGCTAGGAGCTGTCATCAATTCCCCTAGTGGTATGGACATCCTCCAAGAGGGTCTCACCCAAACAAATGACTTGTGCTAGAAACATGGCCTCAAACTGAATGCCAAAAAATGCATCATCATCCCCTTTGGGGAGAGTGACATCCCCACAAATGATTGCATAAAAAGGTCCTAAGCACGCAGTTAGTCGTGAGGGACTTGGGCACCCGGGTTGATAGCAAACTGACTTTTGACCACCATATTGCCTTTGTTGTACTGAAAGCTTTCTACATGGCCCACCTCATTAGTAAGGGTATCTCATCCAGGGAAAAGGTGGTCATAAGATCCATGTAGTCTTCCCTTGTAAGACCCATTACTGAGTACAGTCTATATTATGTAGTCGAAAGGTAAAAAGAGCGAATGGTCTTTTATCAAACACTGAAAGGCAAAACCACTAAATATCGAAGACATGGAACAGCGATTTTTTTTTTTTCCAGGGAAAAGGTGGTCATAACATCCATGTATTCTTCCCTTATAAGACCCATTACTGAGTGCGGGTCTATACTATGTAGTTGAAAGGTAAAAAGAGAGAATGCTCTTTTATCCAACACTGAAAGGCAAAACCACTAAATATCGAAGACACGGAACAGCAATTTTTTTTTCCCATGGGGAAAAAAATCACTGGGCCATTTTCAGGACTTTGCTGTTTGCTCCACTGTGGTGTGATCTTGGAGTTGGTATATTTAAGTAGGGGGTGTGGGAGGCGCACAGCCCCCCACTTTATTTTGTCTTTGGATTTTTTTTTTTTTTTTTTGCAGAGCAGCGATTTTCTTTCCCTGGGAAAAAATTTCTGTTCCGTGTCTTCGATATTTAGTGGTTTCACCTTTCAGTGTTTAATAAAAGAGTGCTCACTCTTTTTTCTTTCGACTGCATAATGTAGACACATTGAGTACAGTGCCTCATTCGGCATGTACCTCACAAAGCCCATGCAGCAGCTGGAAACACCACAGAGATTCCTCACCCGGAGAATCCAGGGCCTCAAACATCTACCCTACACAGACATGATAAAGGCTCTGCCCCTCTACTCAGTTTCATACAGACTCCTCAGAGGTGACCTTTGTCTGGCATACAAAGCAATCTCGGAACCCGCCTTAATGGGACTGCTGCATATCCACAAGTCAAGCTCCACTCAAGTAACCCACACCTACAGCCTCAACCTGGTCTGTGACATCGATAGGACTTGTTGGTGGGACAGATTTGTCTCCCAGGGACTCCCCCTTCTGTGGAATAGATTCCTTGTCCACGTCAAGCAGAGTACCTCATTAACCCTTTTTAAACACACTCTGGATAACTGGCTGGGGAAACAGAGAATATGCCCCTGGGATTCCACGTGTGTCCCTGCTGAACAGGCGCATCGGGTGCTGACTTGTTGGAATATGGGCTAAATTCTTGGCAAGGCTTCTAAGGGCCCCAGGGCCAATAGCCTAGTAACTTCCTATGATCTTATAAACTCCATCCTTGAAGCTGCTACTTGGTTTTTCGTTCACACATTCATTAAACATTACAAATTGGATATCATTTCTAGAGCCAGGGCAGGTTTTGCCAAGGCTATCCTTCATAGGATTATGGATGGCTTCTCCCTGCCTTATCCGTAGCTTTTGTACTCTCCCAGAGGTGATGAATACTGCAGCAGTGATATGGAAGAATGTAGTACAGTTGTGTAAAATCTTACTATACTAGTAGATCACCTTCTTTCCACTGTTGCAGTATTCACTCCCTCCCTCCTAGCCCCTGTTCATTTTCTCCTTTTCCATGAGTGGTATTTTCTTTCTGGCTGAAAAGTTCTTTCCCTTCTCTTTCTTTTTTCCTTTTTCTGGATATTTATGTTCTCCTTTCCACTGGGGGTCCTAATTCTCCCGGGGCACTTCATTTCTGGGTTGGGAGTGTTGATACATCACCTTTATGCTCTCTGCTTGCATAGGGAGCATGTGTCTGATGTATGATGCTCCTATGTAATAAAGGCTTTGGTATACTGGCTAGATGTTGGGGTATTCTTGGCAACAGTGAAAAGAAGGACGTCTACTGTTATGGTAATATTTTACACAACTGTATGTTATCCTGTTAAGTCCTGACCCTTTCTGCCAAAGAATGAGAAAAGCAAACAACCTAGGGGAACAGGACCAGACACCAAAGGAAGTGGTAAACCAAGCCCCATTCCAGCCTTGGGGACTCAAGGACCCTGTCTCTCCTAGGGAGCAGTTGTGACTACACCGAACACCTTCCTTCACTTCCCTCCCTCCATATCCCATCCCAGTCCCCCCACCCCAAGCCTAGAGGAAGATGTTCTTCCTTCTACAGTCAGTGGGAAGAGATAATGCAAGACAAATGCTTCTTGCAAATCATAAAGAAAGGCTGTTCCTCCATTTTTGGAAAACTCCCCCATTTGAGGTACCAGTCCAACTACAAAACAAGAAAAATGATTTCTCCCCTTGTACATGACCTGTTACTTCATGGATCAATAAAAAGTGCCTGTAGGAGAGGCAGGCACAGTGTTCTACTACTGCTTCTTAGTCCCCAGAAAGGAAGTTACCTGGAGACCCATCATGGATCTTTCCAGATTGAACAATTTTCTAGTAATACCAAAATACAGAATATTGACTCTACAAAGGCTACTATCCCTTAACTGATTAGTGGCACTGATGGTGGCTCTGGATTTGAAAGACATCTGCCTTCGTGTTCCTATTTTACTGGACCACAGGAGATTCACTTGTTTCCAGACTGGATGGTTACACTACCAGTTCTGTGCCTTACTAATGGCTTATTTGTTGTACCCATATTCATTTACTGAATGTCTGGCACCAGTCACAGAGATTTGTTTGCAGAGTGCAAGAAGTCCACATTTACCCTTACTTGGCCTGATCCTGGCCATCACCCTCAGAACTTCTGACAGCTATGCAAATCACCATGGATTACTTTTAGAGTGTATGTCTAACCCTCAGTGTCCAGAAGTCACAAGTCTACCCCAACACTAAGACCATATTTCTGGGGGCAGTCACAGACTAAGTCCAACAAAATGCATTCCTTCCAGAGGGCAAGATCTCTCTCATTTCAGATTGTATTAGGAACCTGCTCTGCAAACAGGTCATTACTGCAAGTGAATTTCTGAGGGTTCTAGGTTACATGGATTTTTGCATTTTAGTGATTCCATTAGCAAAATTACACATGAGAAAGTTACAGTAGTTCCTAAAGAACTGTGGATCGTAGCACCAGCAGTCCCAAGAAACAAGTATCCTTCTCCTTCCATGCTTTAAAAAGGAAAATCTTTGGTGGGAGGAGAGTGTCAAAAATAATGAAGGGGCTACCCTCAAATTCTCAGAAACAGTGCAGACCGTACCAGAAAATAGCTTAGACTAGTCTGGAGAGCTTACGTGGCACAATTCAGAGACAAGGAAACGTGGGACAGGCATCAGAAAAATCAGCACTTTGATGATGGCAGTTATTTTGGCAATAAAAGCCTTTCAAGAAATATTGACTTCTGGACCCATAAAGATTCTGACAGACAAGACCACAGTCATGTAATTCATAAACAATGAGGCTGGAACCCATTCCTTCCCACCTCTGTAGACTAGATGTGGAACCTTAGAATGTGACACAGCAACTTGGGAGTCCTGACCCTAAACCCATACATACAAGATCAGGACAGTCTGATAGCAGACACTGTCAGCACAACTCTGTTATACCCTGGTGAATGAATGTTGAAAAGGGAGGTCTGCATAGATCTGACACACAGCTGGGTGTGCCTGGAAAAGACCTTTTTGCTTCCCTAGAAAACAGGCAACTCACCAAGTTCTGCTCAAGGATTCCTCCAAGAGGGATATAAAGAGCAAACTCCTCCTCCTTCAAATCAACAAACCTCTTTCTCTTTGCCTTTCCACCAGTACTGCTCATCCCCAGAGTATTACTGAAGGTGGGGTCAGACAGGCCAAACATTATTATAAAGCTCCCTGTTTTCCCAGGCAGCTGTGGTTTTCCTTCCTCTTAGCTTCAGCAAAGTGAGAACTTTACCTCTACCACCCCATAGAATGTATCCAGAACAGGGAGGGGTTGTCATCCTTTCCAGTTTGAAAACTCTCAAATTGACAACTTGGATGACTGGCTACAGATTTTGTCCAGACAATTATTTTCTCGGGAAATCCTGTCTATTGAGAAAGAGGCTACAAAACCAAGTACGAGGATGTCATATGCAGAGAAGTGAAAAAAGGTTCTCTACCTGGTAGAGAGCTAATTGTATTATACCCACTCACGTAACCTTGCAACATGTTCTAGAATACCTATCACTTCTATACAAGCAGTGACTGTCCTATACTGTCATTAAGGTCTGTGCTACTGTTACTGCTGCATGCCTGCCTATGTCCTTTCCAATTTATGCTAACCCCCACGTGAAACAATTTTTTAAGGTGAAGCTACACCCAAGACCACTCAGATTAGAAGCAACACACTCCTGGGATCTAAATGATGTGGTTGAAAAACTTACATTGCTTCCTTTACACGGAAGAAAGCCCTGCTGTTATCACTCCTCACAGCAAGGTACATCTCCAAGTTACAAGTTCTGATGTGCAAGGAGACATTCCTAGTTTGTGATAGGGACAGAATTACCTTGAGAACCAATCCATATTTTAATGCCAGAGGTGGTGTCAGAGATTTGAGTCAGGCTGTCCCATCTCCCTGTAGTCTTCCCAAAACTACTAACTGAGGGAAAAAGAATACTGAATTGTCTGTATGTATACAGACAACTAAGATTTTACCTGCAAAGAACAAATTTTCCATACAGAAGGCCAGTAGACAGACAAACAATTTCCAAATGGATTGCAACCTGCATCTCCTTTTGAAAATCATATCAATAGATGCAGGTCCCTGGCAGTGTTCGAGCAGATTCCACTAGGGCAAGAGCCACAACCACATAAGTTATATAAGGAGCTCCCACTCAGACCATATTAGAGACAGTCACCTGGTCCTCTGTACAAACCTTCATCAAGCACTACAACTGTGTGACAATTTCTACAGCTACAGCAGGGTTTGCCTCTGCCATCCTACAGAGTCTGCTGGCCCCAGACAAAAACTCTGTACAACCTCCTCAATAAAACTCTTTGGGAATTTTCCGATGGGTCAGTACTGCAACATTGACTGCAACAAAAATAGTATACTTGGGCTGATGACTTAGCTTAGTTGTAAATGTTTGAGTCGGTCAATGTTGCAGTACCATTTCCCACCCTCCCCCTCTCTTGTCTTTTCTCTTTCATAAGGTTCAGGTGAGTTCCTCTCTTTCTACATCTCATCTTCACTCCCATTTCTTTTCTACTCCTTAGCCCAGGGTCTGGCTCTCAGTAAGGCTAGTTGGGCAGGTTGTGCTCTGTTTGTAAACCATTGGACCCATAGGAACTTGGACAAGAAAGACCTAAAGATAGCACTGGCTGATGTACCTCTTGTACTCCTTATGTCAGATGGCCAAGGATGTCTGATGTTTGAGAGACAGTGAACACCAGTGGTATTTGATCCCAACATAGTCTACTGCATGGCAGGAAGTCCCAAGACTTGTACTGCAAAATTGATATACTTGAACATCTACGGTTAATCTAAGCCATCTACACAACTGTTCTTTTCTACAAATGAAGAGTAGCAGATTGAGCTCCAGAAAAATGTTTATCTTGAAAGTTTCTCTTTTTGGTGTCCATCATTTCATTTAGGAGAACTTTAGAATTACAGATGTTAATGTGTGGAGCATTTTACGTGGTCTTCCACAGGAGCAGGTTGGCCCTCAAGACCAGTCCCCTCCTTTACTTTCAAGTATTGGTAGTCTTCTTTCTGAACTCTCGAACTTCACAGCTGTACAAAGTGAACTGAGATATATTGTCAGAACTGAGTGCTTCAGGCAAACAGACCAGCTCTGTGTTTCTTTCATGCCAGTATGTCATTGGTGATTGTTCAACCTCTGCCTAAGATTTTTGGATTTTTTTTTCTGCTATGATCAACGTGGAAAGACCGTGCAAGGCAAGACTGAGGCACATTGAGTAAGAGAAGCAGTTATTTCTGCTGCTTTTTACAGGAATACTTTAGTGGAAAGTATTTATGAAGCACCTACTTTGACTTCCATTCACACTTGTAAACATTTTTAGCTGTTCATTCATTTCAGGTAAAGAGAAGACTTTGCCACTGTAGTTCTACAAGGCACGTTTACTATCTCTTCCTGGGTCTTCGGTTAGCCCTTTTACTGCTTTAGTGGTCTTCCTCGACTAATGATTTTTTTTTTTTTATTTCACAAATTTGTTAAGCAGGGCGGCCCACAGGACACAAGTGATCCTTTTCAGGGGCAGCCAAAAGGAATCAAACCATGTACCCTTGACTACAGGAATCTTGTTAACAACTCAAAGCCTTAGTGCTTTTCAGTAAATGACACTTTAGTGATGATCCTTAAAATGGACATCATACAATTATGTGAGTATACTTACCGTAACAGTAGAAATTTGATTAGTAGGGGCAGATTCCACTAGGGCAAAACCCACAACCACATAATTTATATAAGGAGCTCCAACTCAGACCATATTAGAAACAGTCACCTGGTCCTCTGTACAAACCTTCATCAAACACTACAACTCGATCCACCCCCCTTTTTATCTCTTGGTACTCCAATTTTGTTTTCATTAGGCTACCATCTGCTAGTATGGAATCATCTTCTTTTTCCCTGCTTCTTTTGTCCCTTGTATGGGCAGACTTTGAGTGCGTTTTAGGGTCTGTAATCACACTTGGTGACACTTCAGTCATCTCCTTGAAAAAAAAAAGAACTAAAGGTGGTTTGAGCATCTCACCCCTTTTTTGCCATCCACACATCCTGTTAATAACTCTGCTGATAGTTAACCAGGTCATGCATTATAGATACCCAGGTGCTCTGAAAGTCAAGCTGAATGTTCAATTTCCACTAAAAGTTTAGTTCTCATGTTGTGAATTATAACTGCAAAAGTGACCCTGCTATTCAGATAAGTATGGTTAAAGTCAGTATACTCACACACACGTGTACTTTATATTTATGTATTTTTATTTATGTAGAGCAATGCAGAGATCCCATTGAATCATTTTAGACCCAGCCAAGTACTACGACAAACTCAGTAAGATAAAACAAATGAAAAATTAGCTGAGTAACTAATACAGATAAAAATCAGTTCTAGTAATAAAGACAGAATGCAAGGCATTGAGAAAATTATTTTTCCATATATCATATCTTAGAAAAAGTGATTGGGTTTACAGGAATCTATAAGGTTATTATATAACTTGATTGGAAACATGAACAGCACAAGAAAACAGTTATGTACAAAAAATGTTTGTTATTGCATTTTTCATACAGTTGCATTTACTGCACTACCAGGCTATAACTCATTCCACACCTTTTGGCCCCAGAACTTGGACCAAAGCTCCAAAGGCGGTGGTGTTTCCATATTCATAAAGGATGCGCACACCTCCAGACTGGTAGCCCAACATAACGCATCTGAGATACTTCAGGTGCAGCTAACATTGGGTAAGACAGCAATTCAGGTCATAGCCTGCTACAGGTCCTCAACCATGTCCCAAGACCCACACTCCATGTTCCTAAGCACCCTGGAAAATATTAGGGTCCAACCTAACATTATCATACTGGGCAACTACAACTACCCCTCCATTAACTGGGAAAACCTCTCATGTACCAATGCACTTGCTCAACGTTTCCTGGTATTCATTAATTCCAGTGACTTGGACCAGCTCGTTCTTACCCCACTAGAGGTAGCAGCATCCTTGACCTGGTCATTACTAACATGGTTGACCGTTGCTCTACACCAGTAGTCAACTCCCCTCTGGTTAGATCCGACTGCAAACTAATCACCTTGGAAATCCACATCCCCCCCCCCCCCCGCAAAGGTAACCACCATGAAAAACTTCTCCAAAGCTAACTTTGGGCTCCTAAATCAGAGGTGACTAACTTCATGGCACCCATGCAAATGTTGAATAGTTGCTTGACTGCCGAATCATACACCAGTGCAGTGTACGAACACGTACACAAATGCTTGGATCTCGCCATACCTAATAGAGCCAAGATGCTCTCCTCCAAAAAAGGAAGCCAATCTGGTGGTCCCCTGCCATAAACAAACTCTACAACAGAAGGAGGAAACTGATGTGGAATAAGGTGAAGTCCCAAGACTGGAAAAACTCCCTTATCAGCCTCAACAAAAAGTTGAGATCCCTCATCAAATACTCTAAAGCTAGCTATGAAAACAAAATTGCAGCAGATAGTAAAGACAACCACAAGGCCTTATATAGTTATGTAAAGAATCTCCATGGCAATACCCAGATTTTCTCTGAGCTAATGCACAATGATACCTCCTATACCGAGCCAACAGATATTGCCAGTGTACTGGTCGACAGATTCAGTGCCAACTTTCCCTCCCCCCCCCCAAAGGACCAATCACATTACCAGTAGATTGCCAGGCACCCAGTATTACTGCTGCACAGGTTAAAACAGCACTGTCCAATGCCAAGAATACAGCTTCTATGGGACTTGTTACAGTATCCCTCTCCACTAAGGAGCGACTACAGACCCTGGGAACTAACACCCTATTAGTCTGATGAGTCTGATATGCAAAGCTATGGAACGCATCATCATGGACCTAATAAGGATATAGGGAATCTCCAAACTCTGTATCCCACACAGTTTTTTTTTTGAAGGGTAGATCATATCTGCTCAACTTGGTCGACTTCTTTGAGTCAGTCACCAGAGTTGTGGATGAAGGCAAGGTGGTTCATACACCCTACTTTGATCTGGCCAAGGCCTTTGATACCATTCTCCACTCAGGAATCATAGAAAAATTCAGTAAGCTAGGCATCAACCCCTGTATCACTAGGTGGGTTGCAAACTGGCTCACAGATCGAACCCACAGTGTGAAAGTAGCTGACTCCAAGTCAGACTGCTGACCAGTCATGAGTGGAGTCCCACAGGGTTTGGTACTGGGTCCTCTATTGTTTGGTATCTACTTCTCTGAAGTCCAGGCTAACATGATGGGACTTCGGCTGACAAACTTCGCAGACAATTGCAAGTTGGGAGCTATTATTAACTCACCAAGTGATGTTGACATCCTACAGAAAGGCCTCACTGAGACCAACAACTGGTGTCAGAACCATGGCGTTAAGCTCAATGCCAAAAAATGTGTCATCATCCCCTTTGGGAAAAACCCAGTTCCCATGAATTACCACATCAATGGTAGTCCACTGAACACAGAAGGCGTTATAAGAGATCTGAGAACACAGGTTGACAGCAGCTTCTCTTTTGCCACCACATTGTCACTGTGGTCAGAAAGTCCTTCTATGTGGCACATCTCATTACTAAGGATTTTGCATCCAGGAAGAAAGAGGTCATTGTCTCCCTCTACTCTTCCCTCATTAGGCTAATTATCGAGTACATTGCCCCATTTGGTATGTACCGCACTAGACACCTGCAACAACTGGAGAGGCCGCAAAAGTATCTCACAAAGAGGATCCTAAGCCTTAAACACTTGTCCTATATGGACAGACTCAAAAAAACTCCAACTATTCTCTGTCTCATATCACCTACTTAGAGACAATCTCTGCTTGACTTACAAAGCCATGCCTGACCCATCTCTGTTAGAAATGCTACATCTAAAGAAATCCCAATCCCTCTGCACCACATACTTCAGAGACCACAACCTCATTACCACAATCAACAGAACATGCTGGAGGGAGAGGTTCATAACCCAGAGACTGCCCATGCTATGGAATAGACTTCCCATACATGTCAAGCAGAGCACCTCACTGGACCTCTTCAAGAGAAATCTTGATGAGTGGATGGGAAGTAGAAAAAATTCACCCTGGGGATCACTCCAGTGGCTCTACTCGACAGAGGCATGGAAACTAAGGTCGGGTGGGATGATGCCAGGGTAGTCCTATGGGCTAGGCTTGTAAAGACTGCAGGACCATTAGCCTAGTACACACCTATGAACCTATAAACAAGTTTTGTTATTGTGAGAGGTATCTGAGAAACACCAATCTGCTTTTCTAAAGTAGGATGTGGCAAGGAGTGTGTATAGTTCATGCAGTATACTTTATAGTACAAGATGTGATGAATGCTTCTTGAATAAGGTTTGCAGCAGATGTTACTGTAGAGGACAGAAAACGGCAAAATACTAAAAGGCTGAGTAATAGTTCTGTAAACCAGGAATAGAAACAGTAGGTTATGAAGGTGGGTTCTGGGAGGAGTTATTGTATTGTAGATAAATGTGTGGCTTGTTTGAATATGGGAATTACCACTGAATGAGAGGGTTGGAGAGGATTAGGACTTTTTCTACCATCTCTAGGCTCTTTCTTCACTGCTCTTATCTACTTAAGATTTAGAAAACTTACCTTCTGAAGCCTGCACTGCTGATTGTTTTTTCTCCCACAGCTGCTTCTTACCTGTTTCTATCCGCTCCGTTCGCCCTGCGGGCTCACTCTGCTCCCCTACCCTGCCCCCAATTCCACCCACCCCCAGTACTCCTACCTTTATAGTACTATTGACCACACCCCCTATCTTACCTACCCAATCAGATAAGTACCTATCTTCCACTCACTCCGCCCCTTCTACTGTACATCATACTCACTAATTAACAAAACCAACTCCCACCCTATTTACCTAAGCTCAAACTACTTCTCAGCTTCTAGAACTACAACCTTCCTTTCTCTTCCTTGTGCATCTCCCTAACTTTTAAAATGCACAGAACATCAATCCCTCCTCAACTAAAACTTATCTGTTTATCACTTCTTTCCTGTCTTGTTACTTCTTAACCTCTTATGAATACCCACTTCACTCTACCATTCCTTTTTCATCCAAACATACCTCTACACCTATATGTACTTTCTCTCCTACCTTCTCAAATGTCACTACTCAACCCAATTACCTACTAGGCAAATTCCACATACTTGCATATTTTAAGTTAAACAAACCAAAATCAAAGAAACTAACAGATAACTTTCACAAACCACTCCTGCCAAGAGACTTCATATTCCTCCACTTACTGTTGGACGGAGATATTAATCCCAACCCTGGCCCACATCATACCAATTCCAACAACCACAAAAAACATGGCAAACCTTGTTCTCTATCATCCACCAAACCTACCAACTCTCTCTCTATAATCCATCTAAATATACAAAGTATTTGTAACAAAACTACTCAGGTTCATGCCCTTCTAGAAACATATCAATTTGATATTTTATGCTTAACTGAAACATGGCTAAAGCCCTCCATTAAAGACAACAAAATTACCCCACCCAGATATAACATCATTAGACTTGATCGCACTACACAAAAGGGTGGAGGGGTTGCAATTCTCTATAAAGCACAAATCCAAATTAGTATTATAGATCAGACTCTTTGCCTTGATAATCATGCAGAAATACTCAGCTCTAAACTTCAAATTAACTCTACTAAGGCCATAAATATCATATGTTTTTACCTTCCCCCAGGAAATAACATTAACACACTCAAATGCATTCTAAGTTCACTCTACAACTACTTCCCTCAAGAAACACTACTCCTAGGCGATTTCAACATCGATTGGTATTCCTGTAATAGTAATAATCCTACCTCCGATATAAACCTCCATGGCTTTACCCAACTCATAAACAGTCCTACTAGAATAAATAAAACCAACAAAAATGATACCATCTTAGACTGGATTCTTACTAATACTCAACAAACCTACCAATCAGGTACTCTCCCAGATAATCTAAGCAACCACTCACCTACTTATGTCATTAGGCAGAAAAAACAACCTAATTTTACCTACCATATACAGAACACTACGTTCAAAAAAGCATTTTAACTCTGAAGATTTTCTAGCTGAATTATTACAATGTAATTGGTCCCCACTAAAATATCTCCCTCTTAATGAAGTGGTAGAATACTTTAATTCAACATTCTTATCTATCCTTGACCATTATGCTCCTAATCACACTATTAAAACCAAAGCTAAAGCAGCACCCTGGCTGACCAACAATACTAGGCAAAAAATCATCCTCAGAAACAAATCTTGGACCAAATGGCATACCACGAAGAATCCAACTGACCACCAAAACTTCAGAGAACTTAGAAATAGTACAAAAAAGCCATCCTAATAGACAAAAAGAATTATTATCTTCAATTACAACAAACCTCCAAAAAGGAACCAAAAAAATTTGGTCCAGTATTAATAATCTTTTATCCCTAGGCCAATCCATAACACCTAACTCTCAGGACTGTAACCCAGAGAACCCCATACAAACAACCAATGACTTTAATTCCTTCTTCACTCATACTATTCAAACTATTGCTAGTCACCTAACACCCGACACCTCCAAGTTACTCTCACCTACTTTAAATCTACCTCCTTCATTTCACTTACAACCTGTATCTACCTCCTTTATCTTATCACTGCTCCAAAAACTAAAACCTACCACTCCTTCTGCAGATAAACTTCCTGCAGAATTCTTGCAAATAGGAGCCAAAGCCATTGCCTATCCCATCTCTATTCTGATAAATAGATCCATAAAGGAAGGACTTTTTCCCTCTATCTGGAAGATATCACACATCATCCCTCTACACAAAGGAGGTAAGTCAAATGACTTCTCTAACTTTCGTCCCATAGCACTCCTATCACCTATAGCTAAAATCATGGAAAAATGTATCCATAAGCAACTTCTTAATCACCTTCTGCACAACAACCTACTTGCTAACTGTCAGCATGGATTCAGACCTTCCCACAGTACTACCACAGCTCTACTCTCCTTTACCAACTCAGTCAACTATAACCGTAATAATAATAATCTATCATCATCAGTCTTCATTGACTTATCTAAAGCTTTCGACATGGTTAACCATAAACTTCTTCTGCACATACTAAAATCTCTCTCACTTGACCTTCCTTCCTTAACTTGGTTCATGTCTTAACTAGAAAACCGGCAACAGGCAGTTCTCTGGAAAAATACACTATCCAATCTCCTCCCCATCTCTTTAGGTGTACCATAAGTCTCTATCTTAGGCCCCCTTCTATTTTCCATCTTTATTAATGACCTCCAGTCAGCTATCCCATATACCACCTGTATACAATATGCAGACAATTCTACTATTATCTGCACTGCTAAGTCTCAAACTGAACTACAGTTAATAACCCAAAAAGCTTTTACCACTGTTGAACAATGGTTCTCCGATCGTTGCCTACTACTCAACCCCAAGAAAACAAGACTGCTATTATTTTTACCATCCCGTAGATCTACCCCACTAAATCTCACTCTTACTTCCACTGATAGTACTCTCATCTCACCAGTTTCAACTACTAAACTTTTAGGTATAACTATTGACAATAATCTCAACTTTGAGACTCACATCAACAACACAATAAAAATAGTTAATAAAAAAATTGGATCCCTTTACAGAATTAAACCCTTCCTCACACCCGAAGCAAGGACAACCTTAGCCAGATCTCACCTTATCTCTACTCTTCTATATGCTTCCCCCATATACACTAATCTCTCCAAAAACAACCTCAAGAAACTAACAATATCTTACCATAACATTGCTCGATTTGCAGCAGGATCCCCATTTAGAACTCAGCACTGCCTCAACCTAAGGAAAACTAGGTTGGCTTGAACTTCAGAACCAACTCATACTTCAACAGCTCTTAATAGCTCACAAGACACTATACCAACCAACTAAAACACCTATACTCTCTAACCTCATTTCACCATACAATAATCTGAAACATCTACGCTCTTCCAATAAACTACTGATTAATTCAACCAAACCCAATAACTCTGCAGGTGACTGTCTCTTTTCCAGTTCTGTTGGAAAAATGTGGAACAAATTACCCTCTGATATCTTAACTTTGTCTTCTCTCCCACGTTTTAAAAAACAGCTGAAAATTCATCTTAATAAACACTGTCTGTGCTCCTGTACCTACCCAGTTTAACTCTACTTCTACCTCTTTAACCTTCCTTTCCCTATAATTCCTGCAATTACCTTTGTCTATATCCTCGTAGCTCCCCCTTTATAAAATATTGTACACAGTCATATGTTTATTCTCTTTGATAAAAAAAAAATCTTTTAAAATCATTTGTTTATTATGCTTATGTTTTAGCTCTGATTATGTTTATGTAATACATGTATTAACTAGTCATGATGTAGAATCCTTGTATTTGTATTGTCAATCTCTGTTTTTAGTATTTTATAACTCTTGGAGCTTTTCTCCCCAGGCCTCTACTGAAAATGGACACATATCCAGCTAGACTAGCCCGGTCAACAAATGTAAAATAAAATAAAATAAAAATAAAATAAAATAAATAAATAGTGTCTTATGTGAGAGCATTTATATTTAGCATCTTTCTGATGTTTTTAAGATACTTTCTGAGGTTTTGGTAGGAGTTAGCATTTTTCAGGGTTCCTGGGTGGGATTCCCAGAGATTTGGGGCTGAAATGCAGAAGCTGAGGCCACTTGTAGAGAGTTTGTTTTAAGGATTCCAAAAAGAAGGGGATGTTTGGAGAGTGCAATTAGAATTTGTAGTTGGATCTCTTATTATTTAAGTGGCAGTGTGACTGAATGTTTCATCTTGTATGACTTTATATAGGAAGGCTCCCATGAACAGGCCTAAATGTTGTTGTGTAGGGTGCCAGATACCTTTTGTTAGAAGTTGGCAGTATGGCAGTGTCTGAGCCTAATTTCAGGTTACCAGCTCCTTGCATTCATGCTGTATTATATTTAAGCGCATGAGTTATGAATCTGCATATTTTGTTTGCTTTTACTTATAGACCTTTATTATTATTTTTTGGAGGGGGTAGGTTGCTGCATGGGGAGGCTGTATTCAAATAATGCCATGTGGATGTCTTGGCCCATTTTGCCCAGCTGCTAGGTGCAGTGACAGCCCCAGTGCTGTCCTGAATGCATTCTAGGTCCATCCACAGGATTTTAATTACAACCTTAAGAGGTGCCAGTTGTGATGTTTTTAAGTTCTAGAAGTAAGGAAGTTAATTTGTAAAGAAACTTTTTAACTGTTACAGTTATGAAATATGAAGATATTTTTGCTATGTTGTTTTTGTTGTAGTTTATGAGGGACTTTATGTTTTATTTTGCCTTTATTTATTGGGGTAGTTCAACTGGGTTTAGAAAATACTTTATTTGTGGCTTGAACATTACTTTACATATCCATCATCCAGTCAGACTGCTCTGTTTCTGATCCCATTTCATAAATATGTATTATATAAAGTTGGAAAAAGTTCTGATTTCTGTCTCTTTCTGTCTGTCTCTCTTGTGTGTTTGTGTGTGTGTGTGTGTGTATGTATGTATATATATATATATATATATATATATATATATATATATATATATATATATATATATATATAATATGTATTATCCAGCTGTATTGCAGAATGTGATACACTGTTGTGTGACTTCTTTCTGGGATATTTCCAGATATGCCAACAGTTACATAAGCTGTGGATAACTGCCATAGCCGTCTTACCAGTACTAGAAAGGAAAGACATCTGCATCATAGATGAATGCCACTGAGAAACAGAATAGAGTAAAGTAAGGAGTCACCTTCAGGGTAGGACCAACTGTCCCATGTAATCTGTAATCACAAGTTTATTGCATATCTGGTTGTGACTGCAAGAGCACTTCTCACTTGTCCTGGAGGAAACATTGACAAAAAGAAATCCAAGTGCATCATATGTGCTCTACAGTGTTTATTTAGAAATTACTTAATCAGGTGGTGACACTAAGTTCATAAGCTCAACAGAGACATTCTGTAGCCATTTGAGACAAAGGCCTCACTGTTAATACTCTATGAAGAGGAAATAACTGAGACGTTTAGCTAACAGACTGCACCATATACATAATGCTGATGATCCAAAAAGAGCAGTATGTTGCACAGGTGAAAACCAGACACTTTATTTAGCACTTTCGTTGTCTGTTAACCAGTAACTTCTTCAGAAGAAGTTCTTGGTTAACAGCCGACTAAAGCGCTAAATAAAGTGTGTCTTTTGGTTTTCACCTGTGCGCTGCACTTCTCTTTTTGGATTATTAGTTTTCTTGGTTTGTTTTGGTTTTTAATAATGTTGGTGAGTTTTTCCTTTCAGGTACAGTTGCAACACATTCACTGTTTTGTGATGTAGTGGCTAGCACTGATTCAGGAATTATTGGTGGCCGAGTCTGAGAGCACAGACTACAGACTAGGCTGCAGAGGTCAGTGACAAAGCTCTCAGTCCTCTGATGGACAGGAATTTATGTTAACAGTGTGTGTGTGTGTGTGTGTGTGCGTATGTGCGTGCGCGTGGTGTGTGCGTGCGCACGTGTGTGTGTGTGGGTGTGGGTGTGGAGCCTGTCTGAGAACAGAGTTAGCAGTGGATTAGCAGATGAAGGAATAAGATACATGCATCCGGACTTCTAGGTGTATGTTTTTAGCACTGTTGAGCAGTGGCACATGTCCATTCCTGCATAATCTGGGCTGTACAGTGAGTAAACAGATTTTATGGGAATCATTTACGATTACAAAAACATAACTGTCCCTATGATATTTTTGCATTTACCAAGGGCATATGTTGGCTCATGCATACATAGCTTGAGATGTTATTATAGATTAAACGGGTACAGCTGGTCTGCACAGTGATAGCCAGGCCTAGATTTCTGAGAACCTGCAAGTACTACCAGTTAAATTCCTTTCGTAATATGCCTCACTAGGTCTTCAAATTATCAGCGATAGATTTCAAGATGGTGTGAAGTTAAAATTTTGATGACCATATCCTACAATAAGAAGAGAGCTTAATATTGTTAAATTGTTGTATGTGCAATAGCTAAGGAGGAAGTGACACAAGGACTAAACCTCATTAGGAAATACATCCACTAATTACCACCATTACTCCCTCAGTGATAAAACATTTTAGGAACTGTATACTGGTGCATGACCAAAGGTATCAGTTAGTCAGTGTAAGTGAAGTGCTATTGCATGTGTGATCTGATGAAGTGTTTTTTTCTTTTCATAAGAACTAAAGCCTGTGTCTGAATCTAACTTCAAATTACCAGCTCCATACATTTATGGTGTGTTACATTTATTTTTATTTTATTTATTTAACATTTGTTTACAGGGAAAGTCCGACTTGGAACAAAGCCAATTTTCAGTGGGAGCCCGGGGAGAAATGCTCCAGATGCATGTCTTTGTAATGTGGGAGGAAACCGGAGCACCCGGAGGAACCCCACACGAATGCAAGGAGTACATGCAGACTCCACACAGAAAGCACCCCAGCCAAGAATCGAACTGGAGAACCTTTTGCTTTAAGGCGACAATGCTACTGCTGCACCACTGCGCTGTCCTAAAGGACACCTTTAACACCTTGCATCGTATAATGTTGATGTTTCTCTAAGCGTGCTTTGCTTCTGTATGTCAAACATTTAGTATTTCAATACCATTTTGGAAAGTAATTTAATATGTAAATGTTATATTGTGTGAGTTTATGGTTTTCCACCCTTTTCACTGGTATCCAGAGTTGTTCTAAAGATTCAGATGGACTCCTCAAAGATAGTGCTGGTGATTCTCTGTTGGTCAGACAACACCGGTTCTCCCTTCTTTTGAAAATTGGTAAAGTCAATGGCCACAGGCTTCTTCACAGGCTGTATTTACTAAAACAAGATAGGAGTTCTTTGATACACCCCAACCTGAAAGCAGTTCATTTACTGTCTTGATGATAGAGTTCTA